>NW_023606858.1:0-60001 GCF_013339745.2 Dermacentor silvarum | reverse complement strand
GTGTGTGTGTGTGTGTGTGTGTGTGTGTGTGTGTGTGTGTGTGTGTGTGTGTGTGTGTGTGTGTGTGTGTGTGTGTGTGTGTGTGTGTGTGTGTGTGTGTGTGTGTGTGTGTGTGTGTGTGTGTGTGTGTGTGTGTGTGTGTGTGTGTGTGTGTGTGTGTGTGTGTGTGTGTGTGTGTGTGTGTGTGTGTGTGTGTGTGTGTGTGTGTGTGTGTGTGTGTGTGTGTGTGTGGTGTGTGTGTGTGTGTGTGTGTGTGTGTGTGTGTGTGTGTGTGTGTGTGTGTGTGTGTGTGTGTGTGTGTGTGTGTGTGTGTGTGTGTGTGTGTGTGTGTGTGTGTGTGTGTGTGTGTGGTGTGTGTGTGTGTGTGTGTGTGTGTGTGTGTGTGTGTGTGTGTGTGTGTGTGTGTGTGTGTGTGTGTGTGTGTGTGTGTGTGTGTGTGTGTGTGTGTGTGTGTGTGTGTGTGTGTGTGTGTGTGTGTGTGTGTGTGTGTGTGTGTGTGTGTGTGTGTGTGTGTGTGTGTGTGTGTGTGTGTGTGTGTGTGTGTGTGTGTGTGTGTGTGTGTGTGTGTGTGTGTGTGTGTGTGTGTGTGTGTGTGTGTGTGTGTGTGTGTGTGTGTGTGTGGTGTGTGTTGTGTGTGTGTGTGTGTGTGCGTTTACCAGCTTAGTTTACCAGCCATAGAAACTTGTAAACATAGATGGCTTTCAATATTGTTGCATCCAAGCGCGTAAAAGGGACGTACGGATCAAGCGGAGAAAGGAAGAGGAAAACGACGACTGTGCAGCGGCCATTCCTGCTGTTCGTAGCCTGCTGTTCTTGCTCTCGCACGCCTAAATAAACCCCTTTTCCCCGTGCTTGTAACGATATTGTTACGGTGAAAGGAAAGAAGAAGGGAACACGAACGAGAGGAAGACGAAGACTCTGGCCGTTGCCTGAACGCCATATACTTCGCTTGTAAATATACATTATTCTACACTCGTGGGCCTGCTTTCTTCCTGCAACACTTTGGTGGAAGGTGCGAGGTACAATCACGGAACTTCGCAGCGGACGTCATCTACCTGCCGCCACAATGGGAGATCAACCGACACAACCGACAACGCCTCAGCAGTCCATGCCAACGGTTATCCTGACTCATCCGCGGGACCCGGGGACATTTTGTGGCAGGGACAACGCCGACGTCGAGGACTGGCTTGCGATGTACGAGCGAGTGTGCGACAACAACAGGTGGCATCCAACAGTGATACTAGCAAACCTGATGTTTTATGTGCGACGAACTGCGAAGCAATGGTACTACGCATGAAGCTGACCTAACAAGCTGGGATGTCTGCAAAGAAAAAATGCGAGACCTGTTTGGCAGACCTGTCGGTCGTCAGTTGGCAGCAAAAAAAGAACGTGCATGCCGCGCTCAGACGTCCACAGAAATCAATGTCGTGTACATACAGGATGTGCTGGCTCTCTGCCGCAAGGCTGATAACAAAATGACCGAGGCGGACAAGATTGGTCCCATACTAAAAGGTATTGCAGACGACGCCTTCAATCTCCTGATGTGTAAGGATTGTGCCACTGTGGATGCAATTATAAAGGAGTGCCGGCGCTTCGAACAAGCGAAAGGCCGCCGCGTCCCTCAAAATTTCGACGTAGATGTAAACATTCTTTACTGAACTGAACGAACCAGTCTTACTACGCATGTTCCGCGATAGTATCACTACAAGCAAGTCGGCGATAAGCCACCCACCTCGCCTACATATACTCCTGTGTTTTGTGCAATAAAGTTGTTCTTGCAAAGGCTGCTGCGGCGTCTACACGTCGGTTATTACAGTGGCGACGAGGCACGGTAGTGCCCACGCGGCAGGGGCGGTTCCGGCAAGATGGCCATCGGCGTTCGCATCGGTGAGTTTCACCTTAACAGCAACTCTTCATGGGAAGATTACGTTGAGCGTATTGAGTTATGCTGCGCAGCCAACAAGCTCACCGAAGACACCGAAAAGAGGGCAGCATTGCTGAGTTGCTGTGGGGAGGAGACCTACTCCCTGATAGCTACCCTCGTAAAGCCGCTTAGGCCGCCGAACGCGGACTATCAGTCCATTGTAGAAGCTGTGAAGAATCACATCAACCCGAAGCCCTCCGAGCTGTACTCGAGGTATGTGTTCTCCAAACGAGATCAGCACGACGGTGAGAGCGTCGCTGACTATGTTACAGCCTTACGCAAGCTATCTGAGAACTGCGGATTCAGCGACAAGCAGCTCCCGCTTGACATAATGCTCAGGGACCGATTAGTTTTCGGAATTTCCGACAGCACAGTGCAGCAGCGCCTGTTGGCCGAGAAGAACCTGACCTTTGCGACAGCCTACGACCTGGCAGTCACAGCCGAGTCTGCTGCAAAACATCAAAGAGCTATCGGCAGTCAACGTCACGAAAGCCCAGATATCACAGCCAAAGTGGACACGCAACGTCTGAAAAAAGGGCAAGATGAAAAGGCTTCAGGCGCACAGGCGGAACGACGGTGTTTCCGGTGCTTAGGCAACCACGCTGGTTATCGCTGCAAGTTTAAAAACGCAGTATGCCTAAACTGTTCCGGCAAAGGCCACATAGCCAAGGCGTGTCGGAAGAAAAAAGGTGGGCAACTAAACCACCAGCTGGAAGGTATCGCAAGTTCAGCGCAAACCGAATATGATGACTTGCTAAGTATTAGCCAAGTAACCACCGGTTGTCCCAAGTTTATGGTTGCAGTAAGCATTGGCGGAGAAACGGTACCGATGGAAGTTGATTCCGGAGCAGCCAGATCAATTATCAGCGAAAAATTGTTCAGGCAACTAAAGGTCGCAACAAGCGTTCAGCTTGAAGAAGCAGACACCCAGCTCCTAACTTGGACCAAGGAAGGACTACACGTCATTGGAAAAGCTATCGTTCCAGTGAAGTTTAAGGAGCAGGACTTCAAACTGCCGCTTCTCGTTGTAAGGAACGAAGGTAGCACACTGCTTGGGCGTGACTGGTTCAAGGATTTGAACATCAGCATTACTGGACTTCACACCATCAGGCAGAGTGCAGAAGCTGTTACCGAAAAATTCCCGGATGTTTTCGGCGAAACCTTTCCCGGTGCAGCTATACCGCCAGTACACATCGAGCTGAAACACGACGCCCAACCAAAGTTTCTTAAATGTCGCAGCATTCCTTTCGCTCTCAAGGATGACGTTATCAACGAGCTGGATAAATTAGAGCGTCAAGGTGTTTTGCAACCAATCCAGTATGCGGAATGGGCCACTCCTGTCGTAATTGTGCGAAAAAAGAACGGTTCGCTGAGAATCTGCGGTGACTACCGAAGCACAGTCAACCAAGCGGTAAGGAACAACGTCTACCCCTTACCTACTAGCAAAGAACTTTTCGCAAGGCTAGGAAGAGGCCGTATTTTTTCAAAAATTGACTTGACGCAGGCGTACCAGCAACTTTCCGTGGATGATTCTTCAGCAGATGTTCTCACGATCAACACAGTAAAGGGCCTGTACAGAGTGCGACGTTTGCCTTTCGGTGTGTCTGTGGCACCTGGATTATTTCAAAGAACAATGGATACATTGCTTGCCGGTTTACCACAGGTTGCGGCCTACCTCGACGACATTCTGGTGGCAAACGTCTCGCCTGGCGGGTTAGCCATCGTCAGGGTATAAGAGCACCTTCCGGCGTGTAAGACGTCACTTACGTAATGGCGCCTCCACCACCTTCAGGAACAGCTGCGTATCTCAGCAGTGAAGTATGTGGACGTCCACACAACAAGCTGGGTAACACCTGGTGAGTGTTAACACCTGGTGTTAACACCTGGGTAACACCTGGTGAGTGTTCCTGGCAGGCCGAGTTCCTCAAGCTCAGAAATAGTTGCCAGCGTAGCGGCGCAGTTACGTCCGAGCGACAATCGTCTACAGACTTACCCTCTTGTCACCTGCACACCTGAGGTGCCTGGCGCCGGTCTCTGTGTAGTGACATGGCAGTGCGTAAACGACGGCACCTTCCGGCTACCTGTTGCCTGCGCTCTTCAGAACGAGGTCGGGGAGGTGGATCAAGTGTACGTCCGGGAAGGGAGTACGTCCGGGAGGACCTTCGGGCGCCATCAAGACGTCCGCGACTCGGAGGCTGCCGTACCTGGTTGGTCGCATCTTAGCCAGGTGTTCGTCCAGGAAGCTAGCCAGGCTTAGAACCGTCGGGTTCCTCGAAGATCGTGACGACCTGGGCACTGCCAGGTCCACCTTAGCCAAGTTCGATGCAACCGTGCGCATTGTTTTACTTGCTGGCAGGGGAACCGCACAGTCGCTGCACGCCACCACGCGCCAGTGCCACCGCAAAGAGAGGGGTAGTGTGGGAACTGCCGCCTTCAGGACTAGGGCTACAAGATAAGATGACGCGTGAGCGGTGGTACGAGCGTGGCTGGACGCTGCTCTCCAGGACTGTGGGGTCGTGCCTTTCACCACAATATCCGAGTATTGGTGCCAATATATATATTGGTCAATGCCAACAAGGTCAATGCCGACGACAAAGAAGGGTTCTGCGGGACAAGGAAGTGGTTGTAGCGTTGGCAAAGCGCGCACGAGGCAACATATCTAGCTATGCTCCTGTGTCAGAAAAGAGCGTGCAATCAAAGCGCGCACCACGTGTCACGCGAGCCAGCGAATGAACACGCCGGCCCCGCGGCAACTTCAACAGAGGAGGAGAGCGCATAAGCCTCAACAGCCGACGCGAACGGAGTCTAGAAGCATCTCCAAGTCACGCGAAGGTGACGATGACAAGAGAGAGAGAGACAGAGCGCGTGTGCCGACACGTCTTCTCACCCGGCGAGTGCAGAAAGAGATTACTACACCGTGAGCGTGCGCCAACAGGATGAGTCATCACCCCCCCTCGACGACGCTCCGACGGCGGCGGTCAAAGATGACTAGAAGATTCCCAGGCTTTGGCCATGCTACAGGATCACAATTCCGATTGGAAGGTTCGAGAACGACTGTGAAGGATATAATACACCGTGCTGGAATCAGAAGGGAGGAGACCTCTCCGGTGAAGAGAATGTAACCTGGAGACTGACCTTCTGCGGAAGAAGGGGATTCCCCGGCAAGCTAGTCGATGTGTTCATCGAGCGTCTGCATTTCCGGAAGAAGTTCCTTCTTCGAGATTTGCCCCGAGCTACGCCGAGATCGTCTGACTCGAGACCAGCGTGGGTGAATACGATTGGACACTTAGTGTTCCTATTCATTTTGTACTTTACGTGTTGGACTGTTAGTGCTTGTCGTTAATTATATTCCTGTGTTTTGTGAATGCCCAGCTGAATTGTATTGTGCTGTCTAGCCTAAGTGTGCACGTGCGTGTCTAACTGCCTCGTGTGAAGCATATTTTTTTGTATTTTGACAACTCTGGGCTCTGACTCGGTCTTTGGACAGCGACTGGCGTTCGGTGGCGCACCACAGGGCCCATTACTAATTGTCCTTGCTTTCGTGGGATTATTTGCGGAAGCTGATGAGTCGGCTTTGGAATTTGGTCCGGCGTTCCGCCTCGTTCACGGGGTCTGTGACATCCTGGAAAGACATGGCCAAAATAATCGGCTTCGTATGCGCACGTGGGTTTTGTGGTAACCCATGTGGCCTGACGCAGGGTCATAGTGTGAGGCCTGCAGAACTTCAGCGCGAAGAGAGCGTGGTACAACGGGAACCCATCGATGGTTTTCCGGGTGAAAAATGTAACGGTAGAGGACATCGTCTTCGAACTTGAATAGTTTGAGATGTTTCCATAGCCTGGCATTGGGTGGAACTGAAACACCGCTAAGGCGATCGATGATACCATGGCAATAAGAATAGGCGCACTGGTGAGTGGAAAGCACTGAACGGCGGTTTGATGGGGTCAAGGAGGTAATCGGTGTAATTAACGATGCTTCCTCTGTGCGGCCAATTTGACAAGGTAATGTGATGTGCTCCGATGATGGTTGTAATGGGCATCGTGAAAGAGTATCGGTATCTTGGTGCTTCCTTCCGGACTTCTAAATGTCATTGAAATCGTATGCCTGTAATCGGAGTACCCATCGGCCAAGGCGTCCAGACAAGTTTTTGATTGCCGACAACCAACATAGGGCATGGTGGTCGGTCACAACCGTGAAATGGCGACCGTGGAGGTATGGACGAAATTTCTTATATTCCCGTATGCCTCCTGTACCTGTAACAGGATATATATATATATATATATATATATATATATATATATATATATATATTCGCACTTTACCATGGTAAAACTTCGCAATTCACACAGAAAACGCCTAACGTGTATCTGTGGGATCGCACATGTTTATAAATAAAATGCTGTCAGGACACAAAAAGTTTCTGGCGTCACAAACTGTTTAAATTTAATTTTTCCACAAGAGTAGCTTATGTACTTTCTTTTGTGACATATCTCTACGTCAGAGTTGTTAACGTACGCTGTATTATTTCTTTTACAGATGCATTCTAACCAGAAGCCTCTTTTGTTGTGGCTGCCAGGAGGTCCCGGAAAATCTGGCCTTTGGGGCCAGTTCCTAGAAAACGGCCCCCTGGGAATCGACGCTGGTGGAACGCTGTACCGTAGGAGGCACAGTCTGCTGTCGCGATTCAACATCATCTACTTGGATGCGCCTGCAGGATCGGGATACAGTTTCGACAAAATGGGCAAATACCCCAGCACGCTCGAGGAAGCAGCCGTACACACCGTCACATTTCTGAGGAGGTTTTTGCGGATTTTCCCCGAGTACAAGGGAAGAGAGTTCTTCATCGCTGGCGAATCGTACGGAGGTAAAACGTAATTTAATTATCTACGTTACCTTACAGGCTTGGTTGTAGAGTATTGGGTAGGGGTGGAGTGCAGTAATATGAAGACAAAAGATCGCAGACAAATGAAAAGAAAATTTGAGAATGAAAATAACAAAATACCTGTATTCGTACAAAGAAATTCCATTAAGACAGCTTGAAACACAAATCATATAAAGAAACGGAGAATGTGCTAGCAGTGTCACAAAGAAGAGAGGCATCAGTACACAATGTCTTGGTTTTTTAAATAATAATAATAATAATAATAATAATAATAATAATAATAATAATAATAATAATAATAATAATAATAATAATAATAATAATGTTGATTGCGCATTTATTTGTACATTCATTAAATCCTGCGCCATTTCAGCACAGGATCCTGAGTTGTATGTGGCACTAGCAGCCATTTCCATGCACCTTGATATAAATATGCACTCATCAAGCTTGGCTGATGCATCTCTGCGCTTGTCTACGTATTAGTTTCTACGAGTTGATAACAATGCAACAACTTGAATAACGCAACTTCGATTTTTTAAAATATATAAATGTTGGAGGTTTAGCTAGCGCTCGAAAACGACGATATGATTATGGGGCACGCCGTTGTGGAGATGTCCGGAATAATTTTGAGCAACTTGGCTCCCTTAACATGCACCCAATGCACAGAACACGAGCCTTTCGCCCCTGCCGGGAGCGAACCCTCGCCCTCGAGCTCAGCAACGCAACGCCATAGCCACTAAGCTACCGCACTCGGTTATGAAATTAGATACGGAAACAATATTACCGTGTATGCATGCATGCGACTAGCTTTTTTTATAATTAGAGATACAATCGGGAGTCATTAGGGCATAAGGTTTATCGTGCATTTATTTCTCCGTGCCACACGAGTATTGTAGCAAAGTGGACGTTCACTCGGTTAGCTTCCGTTTTAGTTTACTTTGTTTTGTGTGTGTTTTACATGGTATGGAGTTGCACTAACAACCCAAGGACACCACAAGTACAGCAGAGTCACGTCAACACTGGTCTTCTGATAGGTGCTGTGCTTGTTGTGTCTATGGGTTGTTTGTGCAACTCCGTACCATGTAAAAAACACACAAAGCAACTTAACTAATATGGAGCTAACCGAGCGAACGTCCAGTTTGCTACAGCACTCGCGTGGCGAGGGGAAAGAGCGAAGAGGAAATCTACCGGGGCATTATGAAGTATAAGAGACGACCTTGCAATCTTTGTCTCCAAAAACGTTCTCCCATCCTAAAGTACTTGTTCCTGAGCGACTTGGAGTTTCGGCTTACAGCACATCTTGTTCTTGCGCTAAGTAGAAGGGCATTTAACAAGGGAACAGAAAAAAAGGAAAGGCACCAAGAATCGCCGCTCCCTGTCTTTCTTTTTTGTTCCCTTCATGCAAGCTCATCTACTTTGCACCAAGAACAATATGAGCAGTAAGTCTCTCGAGAACAGCTGATTTAACGCTTACAAAAACAGTCACTGCACTTCGTAACAATGACAGGGGCATACCGTGCCAATGCTATGCCGCTGTCAGAGGTGAAATAGCTTTCTCGCATCCGCAAGAGTCGCAAGTCGCAAGCGGCTCTATCGACCATCATTGTAGCGGCCAGGATAGGCGCTTGTATAGGCTGCTCCCAACTCTGACAAAGATTAATAAAAAGAATCAAGGGGCTCCATGGTCGAGTGAGAGGCTAGATAGAACTTTCACCTGCAACAAAGGGTCCAGAGGTGAGCAGTCGGCAGTCAGACAACTCTGAAAAGTGTCGGTGACCTCCTCTCGTTCTACGAACGCGCCAAATAGGGGCGGGGCCCTCGGGCATCCATCCTTCGAAAAAGACTTCACTATTGCCTTCACCACCGGCACGGCCGTCAATAGTCGATTCGAGAACCTACAACTACATTTGCGTGGCGTTCGCAATCTTATGACGGAAGTCTTTTTCTGTACAATCGGTGGCTGCTTTAGAAACGCTTCGACACAGTAGCCACGTTTGCTCCAAGCGATAACTCGATAACAGTGATAATCAGATGAAAAACGGTCGCCGGCTAAATTTAAAACAATGGCGCTTGCTATGTGAGCAATAGTATAGTGTCAAGCATTTTTATTTGAGAAGAAGCTTCGTAATTAAGAAATACACCAAGTGAATTGAACGTATTTTTATTTCAGTGATAGAAACGTGAGCTATGTCCTGGCGAAATACGAGGCGTTTGGCTAAATACGAGCGTTAGCGAAATACGTATGTTTAAATACCTAATAATCAACATAACGTAGAGATAATGGGGACATTTTTCGGCGACTTGTCCCAATAAAGACCATATTGATTGTGAAATAAGACACGATCAATCATTTGTATTAAAAAGAAAACAGACGTTTAGAATAATTCCTGTATAAAAACGTTTCGCTAGTGCAACTGAAGAAACTTGGTGGCTCAAGGGCTGTCTTCTTTGTAGATATCGCTAGAATAACGCCACCACGAAGAGATCTGAAATGTATTGCAACAAATGGGCAATGAAATGAATGAAGTTTAATATTTAAAAAAAGACATCAAACAGAATACTAAACCCTTCCGTACACCGCGGTGCGCGACAATTTAAAACCAAATATGTTTCACTTGGTTTTTACCGCCAGCAAGCACTCATTCCTTAGCTTTCGTGGAATCTCATGCTGTACTCGTTCTCTTTTTGTACAATTTGCCCCTTTTCATCACGCTATTAGTAATAAATGAAATTTGCAGATGACATCCGGTCATTGATATAAACAATAAAATACAAAGTCACTAGCACTTTCGACGTACAGAGCAGCAGGTGTTGTAACTTCCGCCAGAGATAAAAGGCATCGCCGTATATAGGAGGTACTGAATTGTAGCAAAAGACATTTAGGGCCGGAAAAACTGCCTCCAGACAGCCAGTGTCCAATGCAGCACGCTGGTAAACGCTGTTTATTTTGAAAATATGGTCTGAAAAAAATGTGCATGCCAGTAATTTCCTCTAAATGTTTAATGCAATGAGTGTATGAGATTCTTCTTTTTTTTCTGTTACAGCAAGATCAGCAATCGGTGCGGCACATAAAGTATTGACACGACAACCGCAGGAGCTTCCTTTGCGCTTGAAAGGAGTGATGCTTGGCGTCGGCTTTGTCTTCCCGCTTTTAGAAATCATCAACTCAGCCGATTACCTCCACTGCTCAGGCCTGCTAGATGAACAAGGTCGCACTAGGTTCGCTCAGCAGTTCGAGAAAATACACTATCTGGTCAAGGCAGGAAATGTTACCGCGGCTGCGGGTCTGCTGGGCCAAACAGTTCTCAACATTCATCCAGGTGGAAACAGAAGCTTGTTTGAGGAACTGACGGGGTTCCAGCACCACGGAAGCATAGTAAGGCCTCGGGCATCGAGGGAGTCTGTGAAGTACAAGCAATACGCAAACAGTCCAGAGTTCAAAAAGTTGATTCACGTTGCTTCCTCCAGAACCCTCGGCGCCGCGAGGTTTCAGGTTACAATGAACTTGGCCGTCGGAGACTTCTTCGTTGACAAGACGCAGACATTAGTGGACGTGCTTAACCAAGTTCACGTCCTCTTTTATACAGCGCAACTGGACGCCGTATTTCCGGCCACTAACATGGAACGTTCTTTCGCGAAATTGCAATGGCGAGGGGCAGCGACGTTCAAGACAGCTGTTAGACGGCCTTGGTACAAAATGGGCAGTTCAAATAATGAACTCATGGGTTACGAGAAAGTGGCAGGCGCCGTTATGTTCAACACCGTGCTCTTCGGCGGCCATCTTGTGTCATTCGATCAGTCGGCAGCGGTGAGCGATATGTACGGTCGGTTTTTACATTTTGCTGCCATGGGGCCTGCGAGTGTGTCCGGCCAGAAATGCGGCAACGGCAAGACGTCGTGCTGATCTCGTATTACTGATTGATAAGTTTCCGTACAAATAACGAGAACGCTGCTTCCGCGGCACGCTTCGACTGTAACGAAATATTTGTACGCACAATAAATATTTTTTCTGGTACATTCTGAACTCTTGACTGGTTTCAACGCAATGAGATGGGTGGTCAAAATGCACCGGGCGGTCCTACACTTTCCTTTCTTGCCGCAGGCAGTATTTGTCACAGAAAAAGCAAAAGGACAGAAAAGAAAGGTCATCAGCTGCAATATTACGAAGTCTACCCGAACTGTACAACATGCCCGTCTCAGCGCCAGACAGGAAGTTACATAGAGGCATTCAGAAGCGAAGTAACGTGACTTATGAATTAAACAATTCGCCGACAATTACGATACTCCCTATGCGAAATTGCAGCGCAGCTCTATACGTGCTTTCATTTCATGATATATTGGCAGGTGCGGACAATCTGTCTCGTGTGGCAAGTTGCAAACGGAGCGAAGTGCGGAACGACAGACTCGCTAATCTAGAGATCGCGAGAGACCACGCGTGGGATGACGCGTGGGCGCGATTCACAGCAACCGCCGCCGACAGACCTCCCACCCAGACGACGCGCGCTACTCTTGCGTCATCCAGTAGCCACCGTCGCTGCACAAGGCTTTTCCTCTCACCCTTTGGCCATGCCCTCCTCCTCCGCTTTCCTCCTCGCGTCTTTCATTCCCAACTGCGCTCCGCGTTCGCTTTCATCTTTAGCTCGCCACAGGAACGGGCTCCTAAGCCCTGCACTCTAAAAAGAGTAGCAGTTAGGTAACTAAGGACTAGAAGAAACGCGAGCACTTTAGAAGCACTTGTCGTTGAAGAAAGTAAGGGAGCACTGCTACTGTATCCAATCGCAAGCAGGTGTTTCAACACGCGACGCAAGGTAGTAGGCATGTAAGCATGGAGGTCTATTAACCGCGTGGCGCTTGCGGTAGCGCGTGGCGCTTGCGGCGCTCGCGCTGCAAGCTTTCTCTCGGCGCAGATCCCCTTTCAACATAGAAGACGTTAACTTCAGCGGTCCTTGGCCTACACTATAATGATCTGAAGGCAAACGCTCTGCGCAGACTTGTGCTACTTTCCGAATCACATTCCAATTACTAGTGGAGCCGTTGCTTTTCAGAAGTTGCATTAAGGACTTTAGCGGCCTGTAATTGCACTATAGAAAGAGATATATTCAACTTTTATTGGTGCCAGCAATTCACAAAGGCGGACGCAGCCTCCCTCCGACTAGCAGACGGCCGAGATCCCCTGGGCCTCAGCGGCTGCCTCGGCTAGCTGGACCAGACCTGGTCTTGCTGGTCTGAGCTGAACAGCAGGGTCTCCCACTGCTGCCGGTTTTGAATTTTGCGGCCCTCGAAAGGAGCTGCCTTCGAACATGTCCATAGAATATGTGGCAGATCCGCCCTAATTTTACATAATTTGCATTGATTGTTGTATTGCCCTGGATAGAATCTGCTGCAGGACACCGGGTTTGGATACATGTTTGTTTGCAGGCGGCGCCAGGCCACCGCCTGTCTCCTGGTTAGCGCGGGATGAGCTGGTGGGTACCGGGCCCTTCCCAGCCGATAGTAATCGGTTATTTCTTTGTAGCTGACCATGCGGTTTCCTCTCGTTCCCGGCTGGGCCGGCTCACTTGCTCAGCGAGTAAGTCCTCGAGCTACGTTGTGAGCCGCCTCGTTGCCGGGGAGAGAGGAGTGCGCGGGTGCCCAAATAATTTGGATCATCCCGCAATGACGGTCGCTGTTACTATTTAGAATTTTGAGCGCCTCTGGCGAGATGCGTCCTTTCGAAACATTAAAACGCTGTCGGCATATGACTTGCCTGTTTGAAACCATTGCTGCTCTTAAACAATTACTGAAAAAGTTTTCACAAATGCTTTAATTGAGCCAAACACGAAGTTTTCATCGAACTTCACGTGCTCATTTGCCATAAAGTTACCCCTATTGTCACTTAATATAATGTCGGTGTCATTTGGAGTTTTCTCAGGGTAGCGGGCTAAATTCTGCGCCGTTCGTAAAACACCACTTAAAGCTCCCCAGAACCACTGCATAGGTAATTTATTGCAAAGACCATAGAGAGCGCGCACACTTTAGACGGTGCGTACTCATCACGCATATCCTTCCTTATGTTTTACCAGAATATTAGTAAACTGTCTCGTATAGTTCCCCCAGGACTCCAGGGACATGTGAGGAGAACCTTGTATAACGCTCGAAAACATAAAGATACGTTGGTTCAGTAATTTCTTGCGAAACCCCCAAATAAGGCAGCAACGCTAAACATCCACAATACACGTTCTAAATATGTTTTAACTTGGAACGGTGCCTGCTTTGTTTTTCACCATGATTCTTCTTGACAAGACGAGATTTTGTGAACCTCTCAACTTCATCAGCTTTCTCAGGAAAGTATATTGGCAAGGATCAGCTAGGTCATGACAGCTGTTCAAAAGTATTGGTACCGAACGGGCAATCCGAGTCATGATTCAAATATTGAGCTCCTGGGTTACGAGAATGCTGTAAATACCCTTATGTACAATCCCACGATCTTGGCGGCGAGATAATGTCATTCGATCAATTGGCAGCTGCGAGGGATTTGTATGATCGGTTTTAAAGCTTCACTGCAATGCGACCTACCAGTCCACAAATGTGGCAGGGACATGACGCTTTGCACATCTGGTAATATTTACAACAAGTTTCCTGTTAAACAATAAAAACGCTTTCGCTGGCTGACTTCAGCATTGAAAAAATATTTGTGCATACAATAAACGTTTTTCGAGACACATTATGAACTTCTGACCATTCCCTACAGAACGACCGGGCAGGTTAAATGTCCGGAAGCTTAACAATTCATAACCCCCATGCTTGTTAAGGCTGCGGTAAACTTTTTCGGCAGAAACCGTCCTACGATGACGTTGTCATCAATGCGATGAAAATTCAAGCATTGCAACCACACACAGAATGGTTGAAGGCGATTTCATTTGCAAATGGTAGTGGGGAAAGTAAGCTATAGGAATGTTAATCGCATTAAAACATGCATCTGCCACAGCGTCACCACTGACCACAGCGTGTTCACCTTCAGACGTCACAAAGAAACCTTCACTATACGCGTCCTCCCAACAGAGCCAGTTTTGTTCCACTGACAATGTAGAATTACACTTTAACAGTTTTAAATATGAATGAACGGTGCGATAGCACAGGTGTCTGTGTTCGGCGTAACTCATTTATTCACGGTAAGCTAGCAAAGCGGACATTCTAATTTCATTAGGCGGGCATGCACGGTGGAGCGCACTAGATGCAAGTCGACAGAGGTTAGAAAGATACCATTATATCCTCCCTGCCTTCCTGGGGACATTCTTGGTGCAGTGCTCTAAAAGGTTGGATTGCTATCGTTAAGGAACCCATGGGATGCGTCTTCGATTCCACTGAGCACCGGTGAAATTGAAGTTTTCTAATTGAAGGTGGGGAAAAAATTCACCGGCGAATATGCTACTCCCTATTGCGAAATTTCAGCGCCGCTGGTCAGGTGTTTTAAATTCGCGTTATATTGAGGCAAATAATTTGAATCTAAAAGACAGGGTGCTCTTGACAGCAGCGCTTAGCACTCTGCTAGTACAGCTTGTATAGCAGTAGCGGCAGACAAAGCGCTTCCTCCAGTTGGGTCACTCTCTGTTCAGAAAGAAAGAACACAGATGCGCATGGCTCGCGCGGAACGCATTCTTTGGCGAAGGCTGCGCAGGCGAAGTAGCGCATGCGCAGTGGGTCGCCACCGCGGAGCATGCCTCATGCGGCAGTCCCCTTTCCTCCTCACCCTTTCGCCATACTCTCCTCCTCCACTTTCCTGATCATGGATCCGTTGCATCCTCCTTCTTCGCTTTCCTCCTCACGTTCGCTATCGCTGTCTTTGATCCCCCGCTGCCCTCCGCGATCGCTCTTTAACCCTTCACTGTGCTCGTTCGCTCGGTTACGAGGAACGCCGATACTCAAAGCAAGAACGGGCATCTAAGGGCTGCGCTCTAAAGGAACGGTCAGACACGCATGGACCCGGAAGTAATTCAGTTGTCCATAAAATGCTAATCGCATTAAAATTGAGTAGTTTCGCCCACGGGATGAAACATTGTCAGTGATATCAAGGTTTATAGAGTTCCGCTTGAGCGGCTCATACGGCGTTTCAACTATACGAGGGTGCGGCATGTTGGCACGACGCAGCAAGCGAGGTAACTGCTGTGGGAGGAGCAGTGGCCTGGCAGTTACCAGGCGTCTCAGAATGTTGGTGCGAGGAGGGATGCCAGAGCGTTGCAGACGGCGAACCTAGATAGTGCACGAGATGAGATGGACGGGAAACCATCGGCGCTAGTAAACGTCCAGTGAAATATTATATTACGTTAACGTAACGTTTGCTGCTCCGACCAAAGCATACACACAGCAGCTCAGAGGCAATTAACACTCGTGTTTTAACAACAGTGTTCGTGCGCGCAACGCTTTTGCCAGCACAGGAAGGCAGAACGCTACCTTTGACCCGCCACCGAGAAAATTGAGCCTAGCGTTGAATGTGCTCCCAGTTTGCTTTGCCGTTTTTACAGCCCAGCGCACTTCTGAACGGACGCATGCGAGTTGCATATTCGCCGTCGATAAAGCACGACAACGGCGGCGGCAGTGCCGACAGCGTGAATGGGCTTCGAGCATCTGTTTAATTACTATCGAAGAAGGGTGCGGCTAAGTAGAGTAAAAAATTCAGAGCCCTTCTCCTGTTGGGAAAATGGGGGTAAACGAACCTCGTGGCAAGACGGCGCTGTCGCCGACGTGCCGCTTCGTTTGCCCTAAACTCAGGGTCGGCGGCTCTTCGCTGACGTTTCGCCTGGGATTCGGAAGCCCTCACGCTAGGATAAGCACGACGACGACGAGCCCTTTCCCTAGCGAGTTCACGGCACCATTGTTCATGCGCAGCCTGCTCCTCGGCGGAACGCACCACGCGGTGACTTCCCATTCGGACGCAGAAACTGGTCTGAGGTGAGGGAAGCCAGGCGGAGCGTGCGTCAACCCCCTTTCCTTTCCGTTCCCTCCCCGCGACACACCAAACGACCCTGATTGGTCGCGCGCGTCACGTGATCCGGCGCCAGCGAAACTTTCCCCGCAAGTGCTCTTTCTTTCTTTCTTTCTTTCATTCCTTCTTTCCTTCCTTCCTTCTTTCTTCCTTTCTTTCTTGTCCCTGGCTCATACTCGCGTATCCAATGCCGGTATGCGCCACATGTGATATTTAGCGTGACTAAGCCGCCACCCAAATCGGTAACGCAATACAAGCTTCGCTTGAAAAATTGCCTAAAGGTGAACGCAAATAGCCAAGAAATCATGGGCCCCCAATGGCAATCTGTTTTTTTAAATATGCGCATATCTAGATCATCATGTGCTTCGTCCATTTATTACCCCAGTAACACGTCCCCAGAGACTGTTTTCATAGAAATACGTTGGCATTACATTACAAACCACGTTTTTTTATTTATTACATTGTTTAATAAAAAAAATTCGGATACCCCCTTCGTAACTTTACAGCTTCATAGCCAAAAACACTCACTCGCTCTAGATAAGAATTTGCTGCCTCAGTGCGGGATCAAAGACACACCAATTTATTACATTAGCTAAAAAGGGTTCAACATAATTCGGTCAGTTAACATAACTTCATCACAACAGTGAGCATGCCATACATGAAATAAAGAATTGATTTATATCCTTAGGATCCCGTCGTACGTTGTTTCGTTTGATCATATTAACATCATATTTCACTATCCTCACCTCCGTACTAAGTTTACGAAGTTTAAATCACTTCCACAATCTGTTTCATCTCGTTGGATCATCAGTCCTTTTCTGAAAAACTAATACTTTTGAAGCGAAAGCCCTATATGTCTGATGGTAAGTTCTCCGTTTCAAGGCCGTTTCAAAACCGCGTCGTCAACATGAAATGGTCGTCTTAGGATAAGAGGCGATAATGTGCACAAAACCGCGATTGAGGGTAGAAGAATCATTAAGCAGGTGAACCGAAGTGATAATGGGTATAGAGAGATGTTAATGAGGTGAATCACGAGTGAATTGATGGTGAATTATGGGTGGTGGCGTGGAGCAGAGGCAGAACACCCGACCTCAAATCTGAAGGGCGTAAGTTCGAATCCTACTCCAGTCCGCTACATTTTCAGGCATGGAGTGGTGCCTGACTCCGGAAAAAAAATATGTTGCCGAGAGCTAGTGGGGCTATACTAGTGCAGGTGCAACCAAACTAGGAAGGCCCACTAAGCTTCATCAAAGTCACTCCCTCATCAGAATAGGAACTGGCCTCTCTGGTGCAGTATTCGGCCACAACGTCCCTCTTGACTCCGACAATTAACCCATGGCCCTCAGTCCCCAGTGACTGCGGCGAACCTGACCCAGGCGGCGGTCACACGTGCGACGTGGCAGAGGGTGCTAAAAATCTCTGGATCCGGACAGGCCGCCAATGGAAACTGAACCTGGCAACGTTCAACACGCGCACCCTCTCGAGTGAGGCTAGCTTAGCAGGACTATTTGAAGAATTATCAGGCATTACCTGGGATATTATTGGCCTTAGTGAGGTTAGAAGAACTGGTGAGGCTTACACAGTGCTGACTAACGGCCATGTCCTCTGCTACAGAGGTCTTCCAGATAAGAAAGAATCCGGGGTAGGATTTCTAGTGCATAACAACATAGCGGGCAACATTGATGAATTCTACAGCATTAATGAGAGGGTAGCAGTCGTCGTAATAAAGCTGAATAGGAGGTACAAAATGAAGGTAGTACAAGCCTATGCCCCAACCTCTAGTCACGATGATGAATAGAACAGTTTTATGAAGATGTTGAACTAGCAATGAGAAAGGTGCAAACTCAGTATACTTTAGTCATGGGCGACTTCAATGCAAAAGTGGGGAAAAAGCAGGCTGGTGAGCAAGCAATTGGCAACTACGGCATTGGTTCTAGGAACACTAGAGGAGAGATGTTCGTATAATTCGCGGAAAGGAATAGGCTCCGAATAATGAATACCTTCTTCAGGAAGCGCAACAGAAAGTGGACCTGGAAAAGCCCTAATGGAGAAAAAAAGGAATGAATTAGATTTAATCCTCTCTGCAGGATGTAGAAGTGTTAGCTAAGGTAAAGTGCAGTGACCATAGGTTAGTGAGGTCTAGGATTTCTCTCACTTTGAAGAGAGAAAGAGTGAAATTAGTCAGGAGGAAACAGGCCAACCTATATGCAGTAAGGGTAAAAGCAGACCAATTCAGGCTGGTGCTGACAAACAAATATGCAGCTTTAGAACAGGAAGATCAAGATAACACAAAGGTAATGAATGAAACCGTAACTAGGCTGATCTCAGAAGCAGCAATTGAAGTGGGAGGTAAGGCACCAAGGCAACCAGTAGGTAAGCTCTCCCAAGAAACAAAGGAACCTAATAAAGAAACGACAAAACATGAAAGTGTCCAACTCAAGTGATCAGATAGAATTCGCTGAACTGTCAAAACTGATCAACAAGAAGTAAGGCATATTCGAAATTATAACGTGGGAAAGATTGAGGAAGCCGTAAAATATGGACGCAGCATGAAATCAGTAAGAAGAAAGCTTGGCATAGGACAAGGCAAGATGTTTGCACTGAAAAATAAGCATGGTAATATCCTCAGCAATTTCGATGACATAGTAAAAGCAGCGGAAGAATTCTATAATCACCTGTGCAGTGCCCAAAAAAGCCAAGATACTTTCATTCGAAATAGTGATGAACCGGATACAGAGGCTCCTTTTATAACTATGGATGAAGTTAGAAGGGCCTTGAAAGACATGGCCGAGGGAAAAGCTGCTGGAGAAGATGGAATAACAGTACATTTAATCAAAGATAGGAGGAAATATCATGCTTGAAAAGCTTGCAGCCCTTTATACGCAATGCCTCACAACTTCATGTGCACCAGAGAGCTGGAAGAACCCCAACATTATACTAATCCATAAGAAGGGAGACGTTAAAGAACTGAAGAATTATAGACCCATTAGCTTGCTTTCAGTATTGTATCAAATATTCACCAAGATAATTTCCAATAGAATCAGGGCAACACTTGATTTCACCCAACCAAGAGAACAGGCTGGCTTCAGGAAGGGATATTCTAAGATGGATCATATCCATGTCATCAATCAGGTAATTGAGAAATCTGCGGAATACAATCAACCTCTCTATATGGCTTTCATAGATTACGAAAAAGCATTTGATTCAGTAGAGATACCAGCAGTCATAGAGGCATTGCGTAATCAAGGAGTACAGGAGGCATACGTGAATATCTTAGCAAATATCTACGAGGATTCCACAGCTACCTTGGTTCTCCACAAGAAAAGTAGAAAGTTATCTATCAAGAAAGGGATCAGGAAAAGAGACTAATATCTCCAATGCTATTCACCGCATGCTTAGAAGAAGTATTCAAACTCTTTGACTGGGAAGGCTCAAGAGTGAGGATCAACGGCGAATATCTCAGCGACATTCGGTTTGCAGGTGACATTGTCCTATTCAGCAACAATGGAGACGAATTACAACACATGATTGAGGACCTTAATGTGGAAAGTATAAGAATCGGGTTGAAGATGAATATGCAGAAGACAAAGATAACGTTCAATAGCCTGGCAAGGGAACAAGAATACAGGATCGCCAGTCAGCCTCTAGAGTCTTTAAAGGAGTATGTTTATCTAGGTCAATTACTCACAGGGGACCCTGATCATTAGAAATAAATTTACAGAACAACAAAGTCGGGTTGGAGTGCATACGGCAGGCATTACCAAATCCTGATTGCGAGCTTACCACTGTCATTGAAAAGAAAGTGTACAATCATTGCATTCTACCGGTGCTAACATATGGGCCACAAACTTGGAGGTTAACACAGAAGCTCGAGAACAAGTTAAGGACCGTACAAAGATCGATGGAACGAAAAATCGTAGGACTAACGTTAAGAGACAGGAAGAGAGCGGTGTGGATCAGAGAACAAACGGGGATAGCCGATATTCTAGTTGACATTAAGCGGAAGAAATGGAGCTGGGCAGGCCATGTACTGCGTAGGACGGATAACCAATGGACCATTATGGTTACAGTATGGATACCAAGAGAAGGGAAGCGCGGTCGGAGGACGGCAGAAATCCTCGTGGGATGACGAAGTTAGGAAATTTGCAGGCGCAAGCTAGTAGGATACGCTAGCACAAGACAGGGGTAATTCGAGATCACAGGGAGATGCCTTCGTCCTGCAGTGGACATTAATAAAGGCTGATGATGATGATGATGATGATGATGATGATGATGATGATGATGATGGCGATTAAAGGGGTTTTGTTGGGTGATAGGAGTCAAACGAAATGAAATGGTGGAACAGAGTAAGCTAAGATATTGAAAAATAAATAAGAGTTAATTAAAAGTGAATAAAGGTGAATCAAGTGGTTATAGGGTGAATCAATAGTGATTAAAATTGGAAATTTGGAGTAATAGAGCATACCAAGTGTGATGGAAGTAGAACCGAGATGATAGAGTGAATGAAAGTGAACCAAGCAGTGATACGGTGAATCAAGAGCGAATCATGTGTGAAGAGTGAATCAAGGGGTATGGAGTGGGGGAGTGACTTGCAAAAAAATATGTATGATATTTGATGGTCCAAGTGAGCGACTAAGCAAAAAAAAAGAGTGCTGATTTAAAGTTCGAGTTTGGTGAATCACAGGACGGTGACTTGCAAAAATGACGGTAAATTGTGGTTTGAGAGTGCTGATAAGTTATCAAAAATATGCTAAATCACGGTTCTAGTTTCGTGGATAAAGGATGACTTCCACATGACTGCAAAATATGGGTTCAGAGTGACGATGACTCGGCAAAAGATATGCTTAGTCACGGTCCTGAGTTTGGTGAAATACGGATGACAAGTTTGGTGAAATAAGGACGTGTCATTGAGTTAGCCGCGCTCGGGATATCGACTTCAAGTCGTCTTAGTTGTAGCATATAGGACCCTTAGTATATTTTTTAGTCATTGTTACCACGGATATCAAAGAAATACAAACACCTTCCTGCACCGATAATCTAATCACAGGCTACCACCGGGTCACGAACGCCTTAGCTAACGCTATATCAAAAAATTTAACAGCGGAGCTGCTTAAGCCGACCGTCAGTCCTTGAAGCGTGTACAAAAAACCTCGCTGAACGATGACGTCATCGCGCGTTGCCTAGCAACCACCTCGCAAAGCGGCGTGGGCTTCGCCTCCACTCAGTGCCGTGCACATGTTGCCTTAATTTGGGACGTTAAGGAGAGGGAAGGAGAGCATGCGAGCTGGCACCGCTATGCTGGGCAGACAGAAAGAGAAAATGAGAGAGAGAGAGAGAGAGAGAGAAATTGTAGCAGCGCCAACGAGGCAACGCGCAGAGCTAATGCCGACACCGTCCGCGTTTCCCCGTTTCGCCGCATTCCCGCCGAACGCGCGCGGTGTCCGTGACTGCAGCCGGCGCCTCTGGCAGCGGTGCGGCAGGTTTCGACCAGCCACGCCCCGGCGAGTCTGGAGGCGCAGCTTGGCTGTGACGTCACCAGTGAGATAAAGTTCTGAGCCGCCGCGACGGCGGCACAACTCTCGTTGACTCTGTGGCGAGTACCTGTAGCCTTGACATGGGACGACCAAAGAATATCCGGACACCCGAAGAAGAAGCCGCTCATCTTGAAGCGCGTCGCGCGGCCAAGCGAGAATCTGCGCGTCGGCGGCGAGCCGATTCGGAATACCGTGCCTAGCAGCACTTAGCATTGCCTGGCAAAACTTAGCCAAGCCTAGTAAAACCTGGAAGAAGCTAGCTCGATCACCACTTACGCTGTTTACTCCAGCCTTGCACTAATAGTGCAAGCTGCCCACGTTTTTTTTTGTTTTTTTTTTTTGCTTAGTTTTTCGTGCATTACAGGTTGTTTCAAAACCACTCCCCTCACTAACTCATTTGGCCCTGAGGTATAAATATGAATAAAAAAACATAAATCTTTCTTGTGGACCGCCACCTTTACTAATATTCAGCTGACTGCTACAGTTTTCTGGTGCCAGTTCTTGCGAACCACATAAGCGTATGAGCTGCTTCTCGAATATGGGCTAGGAGGCCAGATTCCCAAAGCTCTTCATTCATAAAAACTTTCGATGAATACCCTCGCACTCACAATTGAACGGTACTTTTTTTTTTGACAAGCTCATGTAACATACGAATTGCTTCATTCATGCTAGAGCTAGTGTACAGATTGTTTATTATCGGTAAAGAAAGCTTGAAGTTTGACGCTGTACACATCAGGATATGTGTGAAAAATCCGGTTGGTTAAATACTCAACCAATTTTTTTAATAATGCTTTAAATTTTTTCTACACTCAGCCAATGCGCTCGGAGAGGTCACTTCACATGCCGCTTCTAGAGCAGCTTATACTGCTAATCTACATAGTATTCCTCGTATTTATCTTGAGACCTCTGAGTTCGTTAATTCGGCGCAAGAGAGGAACATTGTCGAAAGCTTTGAAGAAATCGCAATTACACAATTTCGTGTAAAGATAAAAACAGCATTGTGCCGATCATCAGTAGTCATTCAGAGGGTTTACGTGTTGCAGGATACGCCGCGTAAAAAATCATGGTGGTTGACAAAAAATAACGTATGCTCTGTTAAAAACTTTATTAGAATTATTACACGTTCGAGAAGTCTTCAACATTTGCCAGGTAATAAAATGGATCTGTTATTCAAGGGTATAGATGGGTCATCGGATTAGATACGAGAATGACGCGAGCCAAAAACCAATTGTTTGGAACTCATTCCCGTGCTAATAGATTGTTAAAACAAGAGCATCTGAAGTGTCACTTATTCCAGGTTCTACTGTTTTCAGATTTTTAGGGGATATCCCCCCAGGGCCAGGTGGCAAATTCGTCGGAAGACGAATTGCCACCTGGCCCTGGGGGGGATACATATAATATTGTATTACTACAATAGAGTATTGTATTACTTAGGAATAATAATTACGATGCGCTTAATGCAAAATCCGAAGCTGAAGGTTAAATAATAGTGGTCTTTCATTCGTGAACAGGGGAAGAAAACATTGGAAGGAAAGGAGTAGGTGCCGTTATGTACAACACTGCGCTGTTCGGCGGCCATCTTGTATTTTTCGATCGATCGGCGGCAAGATGCCTTGCTGATCTGTTAGTATTGTTTGTTAACTTTCCTCATAATTGACCAGAACGCTGTTTCTGTCATTCTTCAACTGTAACGAAATATTTGTACATACAATAAATATTTTCCTCGATACATTTGAACTTCTGGCCAGTCTCAACACAATGAGAGGGTGGTGAGCATCCACCGAAGTGAATATACGCTGACTGACTGCAGTCAGCCACGCACCGCACATGCCTGCCATTACCGTTCACACTTCGTGCCACCGACGCTGTTCTCAGGAGAATTACAACATAGAATATAACGCAAAGCAAACACACCACCGTCTTCTGAAGAACAATTTCTATGTGATTCCCATATGTAATCCGCGTCCACTGCAGTATTGCTCCTTCTGGCTTTCGAAATGCATGCACAGATACCACTGATATCAGAGTTATTGTGCAGCGCAAGACATTGAAATAATTGCCCAGTACGGCTGTTGCGCGATAGTTCAGTGTTTACTAGCACGCTCGACTCGAAAATGCACATTCATTCACTGACATGGATTCACGCCTTATTGAAAGCGGTTGTGGATATTTTTCTTTTACTGCTGTGTCAATGGCGGAGCTTGGGACGATGAAAGAAAGTCATCGTCGTGCGTCACCAATGACGACAACAGTCGTCGTCAGGGTAACAGACTGGCGGAAGGTCAAGGCGAACCCTGCTCCGAGCACATTTGTCGCAGCGAGGAGGCGCTTGCCCAAGCCTCCTAATCTTCTGGCTTTTGAATTCTCACAGGGCTCTCATTTCAATGAGAAGCATTGCTTTGCCTAGTCGGAGGCAAGGTCCAAGGCAACTCATGCGCGAGGACGCGATGACGTTTTGATGATATTTTGTCTTAAAAAATGTGGGCCAATGACGGAGACAGTGCAGTTTAAATATTATCATAGTGTGAATTAAGACTTCCAAATGGCCGATACGGGGCATAATGCAAACCACCACTGGATATACTGTTAATTAAGGCGGTACAGTTGGCCACTACTGGACACAGTGCAAACAAACACCGAATATACTGCGAATTGAGGTGGCCCGCGGCGGCTGGTGACCTACGTGAGCTTGAACACCAACATGGCGTCGTTTTCATGCTGCCGTCGTCATTTAGTCATTGTACCACATTTCATTGCCTTAATCACATTGTGATCATTCTTTCGCTGTCGTGTCGTAATCATCTTTCAGGCGTTTTTCGCTCTGTTCACATTGCGTTTTTTATATCGTCGTCATCACGCCGTCTTCCAACTAAAACACCACGAACCGAAGGCGCACTATTCGACGGAGCGATGTCGTCGATCACGTATTCACCATAGGCGTCAATCTAGTGACTTGCGAGTACGTCTCGTACTTCAGTACGCATACGCCGCTACTACCAATAATGGTTAACATCTATGCGGCTGAAAAAGCATCAAAGAAAACACTTGAGAATATCACTAGAGAAAGATAAAATTTGCCCACACATTTGCGTCGGTTCTATCTTTCAAGAATGCTTCGCGTGACAGACAATAATCAGGGATGGTTCCTGCCTTAATTTTTAGTAGCATTAGAAGTGTCAAAGTGGAAAAAAGCCAGACATCCAGCCAGCCAGCCAGCCGGCTGGTCGGTCGAGTATTATTAAGTCGTCAATGAATGTTCATGCTCAAAGCTCAACTTATTTTTGCCATGTTCTCTCAACTTGATTGTGCATTTTCAAATTGGTACTTACTTTTGATCTACGCAGTTGCCATTTGCAGTGTGTTTTTGAACAAGCTGAATATTCCTGCAGTTAACAGTATGCAAAAAAATAATAACCAGACTAACTACGCGCCCTCTCGGTAAGGGAGGTTAAACTTGAGCAGGGAAGAAGTTTGGGAGTGTTGGTAGGTCATTGTAATTTTAACTGGGATACATAGCGCTAAAACGACACAAGGACGAGGAAGAACACGGGGCGAGCGCTAACTTTCAAGAATTGCTTTATTTTAGCTGATGAGCATATACATACTCACAGGGAAGGCACTGCAAAACATGCACTGAAGGAAAGAAGAAAAGGAATAACAGGCATGTGGCTACTATGCCAAAAAGTTCAAGCTCTCTCTTAGATAAAAGAATAGACAGGCGTGCTAACACAATCATCACCTACGGTAGTGTGTCTACTACGGTAGTGTGTCTCGACGATTCTTCTTTCTGGGGCTTTTACGTACCAAAGCCAGTTCTGATTATGATTCACGGCGTAGTGGAGGGCTCCGGATTAATTTTGGTCACCTGGGTTCTTTAACTTGCACTACAACTGCAAGCACAGGGGCGTTTTTGCATTTCACCTCCATCGAAAAGGGGCCGCCGCAGCCGGGGTTCGATCCCGCGATCTCGTGCTCAGCAGCGCAACGCCTTAGCTGACTGAGCTACCGCGGCGCGTGGTGCGTCTGGATGATTGAAAAAAAAGACGTTTTTTTTTCAATTTCATCTTGAAGTTTTCGTAATGCTGTCACATATTTTAATTCTTTTGTTCTTCTCGCGGTAGTTAGTTGCCATATTCACCACCGTTTATGCGACAGAGTCATCAAAGCCTGTTGAACTCGAAGGAAGTAATATATTATTTGGCTTAATAATAACATCGTCTATTATCCTGACAAAACTAGCATTTGCCAACTTATGTTTGAGCGTCCTGCGCTTGTAGTGTTGGACAGGGCAATGTGTGGATTTCGAACTTTTCCTTCTTGTAGCTGTCGTTTCTTGAAGCATGTGTCCCCACCCAGAAGAAAACGTCATACTACTGTCACGTTTTCTGCTAACCCCATCTGCTCTTTCCTAATAAGCCCATGACCTTTTAAAACAGATTTTATAGAGATGCGACTGGTCTGAATCGTTCAGTCAAGCCCGTCGCAACGTTCATGTTTAACCTCGCTATGACCTTACCGAGGGGCCGCGTAGTTACTCTGGTGATTTTTGTTTTTTTGCAAACTTGCAACTGCGTGAATATTCAGCTTGGTGAAAAACACACTGTCAATGGCAACTGCGCAGATCAAATGTAAGTACCAATTTATAAATGCATAGTCAAAATGCAAGAACATGGCAAAAAAGATCTGGCAGATCCCACGCGCTGTGGAAATCGATGTATGAGAAGCAGCCTTGTGGGGAGCCTACCAAATTAACGAAACGACCATGCGAGCACCAAGACGTAAGACCCCTCAGAAGAATCAGGAAGAGAGCTGCAACGACTGCTGATAGCATTCCTACGAGACACGGGGCTCATCGACACGTGGTGACACACCCCTGACCTCAACTCAAAGGTGGATCAGGCGGAAGAATTGCCGGCTATGTATGCCAGGCTAATACCGCCTGCTTCAACATCACCACAACCACCACCACCAAGACGTGGGTGGCTGTTTAATGACACGCATATCATGACATTCATGTCATGAGTCCTCAGGAGTCCCTTTAGCTATGCCTAAGAGACCTTAAGGCGAAAGCCTTAGTCGTGCTCATGACTATGACTTCGACCGTCAACCTTCAGCCTTTTCTTTCACTTAGTACCACATCCGAACCCATTCCATTGGTTTTTGAGGTTTGAACGCATTATATTTATCTTTTTTTCGCTGATTCATTGCAATTTTAATGCCTCAGGCTCATGACTATGGCTTCAACCACCATCCTTTAGTATTTCCTTCACTTAGCACCCACGTCCGAACTTAATTCAGTGGTTTTTGAGTGTACATCTTTTTTTCTTGAGTCAAGTTGAACGTTCATGTGAAGAAAAATAAAGCACTTGCACTTAAAAAAAGTGTCATTTCTGCTGAGTAATGCTCATGACTATGACTTCTACCATCATCCTTTAGCGTTTCCTTCACTTAGTACCCACGTCAGAACAAATTTCAATGGTTTTTGAGTGTAAATCTTTTTTGCCGAGTCATCATTTTTGCTGAGTCATGCTCATGACGATGGCTTATACCTCCATCCTTTCGTGTTTCGTTCACTTATTACTCACGTCAGAACCCATTTCAGTGGTTTTTAAACGTTAATCTGTTTTCGTTTAGTCAAGTTTCATTTCTGCTGAGTCATGCTCATGACTATGGATTCTACAACCATCCTTTAGTGTTTCCTTCACTTAGTACCCATGTCCGAACCAATTTCAGTGGTTTTTGAGTGAATGTTTTTTGCAGTCATTGTCATTTTTTCTGAGTCACGCATGACTTCTACAACCATCTTTTAGTGTTTCTTTGACTTAGGACCCATGTCAGAACCAGTTTCAGTGGTTTTTGAGTGTTAATGTTTTCTTATCTGGGCCATTGTCATTTTATGCGGCTGTTTCATGACTAACATGACACGCATGTCATGACATTCATGTCATGACCTATCATTTACGTTCCTCATAAACTGTTGTCATGCTATGCCAGTTTTAGTACCTACCAAGTTAACGAAACGACCATGAGAGCGCCAAGACGTAGGGGGCTATAGATAGATAGATACTGTCAAAGTGGCAAATGTTCGCCAAGAAATGCTTCGCATTTAAATAATCAAAGCCCCTTTCTTAAAGAAAGATGGTTGAACATGAAGCTTTCGCCCATGCAAACTGAATCAAAGTCAAAGTCCAAAGCTAACAACCACGCAACGAAGCCAAGAAATGCTGAGCGACTCGATACGATGCATATGGGATTTGATTGCTTGTTTAAGATTGTATATTTTTGAACGTTGAAGTTGAATGAAAGCACATTTCGTTAAGTTGCATAGCCTTTATTTTAAATCATGTAGCCATTGATTACACGAACACACTCACGCTTTCACGGACGACTCTACACTTGCACAGTATTGCCTTGTGATCGCTGTGTTAGACGGTCAGAGGCTCTGTCATTGCCGATACTAGGGATCGGCCTTAAGGGCACGATCGCGCTCGCGCTTACGTTCGCGTACGGCAGCCTCTTCTGCCGCGCGCTCCACCCGCGGCCTATATACCCATGGTAACGGCCGGGAATGCATTGCGTGACGCGCGTAATGCAATGCAGATATGTGCAGTTCGTCTGGGTAGCGTAGCAATGCAGTTCCCATTGTTCTTATCTATACAACTGCGCATGTAAACTGTAGTGTTCTACGATTATGTGCGCAGATGCGCAGATAGTTCTGCTGTGTAAGTTGGCTTTCCTGCAGTGCATTTTCAGCGCTCACAGACGAATCAGTGAGACATAGAAAGCTTCGCTTTAAAACGAAGTTGAGCTTTCGGAATGAACATTCATTGAAGACTTCTAAGGCGCCGAATGTAGCTCGTGTGCACAGTTATCGTCGTTATCCTAACAATCGAAAATTCATTGCACGTTTCGCAGCACATCTTCACCGCGAGAAAAAAAATATATTCGTGAGAATTAAAAGCGAAACCTGGTCATCTTAAAACGTCACTAAAATTTCATTCTTCCTTTATTTTATCTCAACCTGGTTTGGGGGTGAAACGTCAGCGAAATTCAGTAAAGAACAGCATTATTACAATTCCATCGAGAAAATAAAACCATATGAAAAACAGATTTCTAAGCAACGAAATAACTTCACCGCAGGAACTGTTGTCTTTTGTGTGACTTGAAGACGAATACAGAAAAAAGGGGATTACATTCTAGGTCTAGGAATCCTATGTCAAATAATATCAACTAATGGTAAAATCATAGATAAGACCAAGCCGTCTCGCAAAAACGCAAGAGACACTGAGGCATGCAGTGAGGTGACATGCTGCTTACCTAACCTCCTAATCTACTCTCCAAACCTAACTTTTAGTCTATGAATTTATTGATTGCAAGACCAGGTGGGTTTTTCTTTTATTATTTGCGCATCGTATACCCGCTTTACAAACATTTCCTTTCGACACTCCACAATAATTATCGCACAGTTTATTACGTCTGCGCGGTGACGCCGAAGCTATCGTTAGTCAGAAAAGACAACAAAGAACAGCTTCGCACGAATCCTTGTCTCGTGTTGCTTCTGGCAATTTGAAGCAGCGGTCGCGTCTTGTGCTTCATGGCAATAAGCACCCGTTTGACGGAATAGTTCAGCGGAAATCCACTAGGTGGAGACAAGTAATTAAAGGGAAACTGAGACATCCACCCAAATGTAGCAATTACTACAATGGAAACCCAACCGGGTTCCTCGAAAGAAAGCCTCGCAGTTGAAGAAAAATTCGTCCTGGTCCGGGACTCGAACCCGGGACCACCGCCTTTCCGGGGCAGCCGCTCTACCAACTTCATTTCAAGTAATGCCCAAATAAAACCACTTCTGACTCTGACTCTGAACTAACCAGGCGGCTAGCAGATGGCAGGGCGAAGTCGAATTTGTCGACAACTCGAAGCAGAGGCAAGTGTTTGACGTAATAGTTCATCGGAAATCCGCTAGGTGGAGATAAGTAATTAAAGGGAAACTGAGACATCCACCCAAATGGAGCAATAGCTACAATGGAAACCCAACCGGGTTCCTCGAAAGAAAGCTTCGCAGTTGAAGAAAAATTCGTCCTGGTCCGGGACTCAAACCCGGGACCACCGCCTTTCCGGGGCACCCGCTCTACCATCTGAGCTAACCAGACGGCTAGCAGATGGCAGGGCGAAGTCGAATTTGTCGACAACTCGAAGCAAAGGCAAGTGTATGACGTAATAGTTCAGCGGAAATCCGCTAGGTGGAGATAAGTAATTAAAGGGGAACTGAGACATCCACCCAAATGGAGCAATTGCTACAATGGAAACCCAACCGGGTTCCTCGAAAGAAAGCCTCGCAGTTGAAGAAAAATTCATCCTGGTCCGGGACTCGAACCCGGGACCACCGCCTTTCCGGGGCAGCCGCTCTACCATCTGAGTCAACCAGACGGCTAGCAGATGGCAGGGCGAAGTCGAATTTGTCGATAACTCGAAGCAAAGGCAAGTGTTTGACGTAATAGTTCATAGGAAATCCGCTAGGTGGAGATAAGTAATTAAAGGGAAACTGAGACATCCACCCAAATGGAGCAATTGCTACAATGGAAGCCCAACCGGGTTCCCCGGATTCGAGTCCCGGCCCAGGACGAATTTTTCTTCAACTGCGAGGCTTTCTTTCGAGGAACCCGGTTGGGTTTCCATTGTAGCAATTGCTACATTTGGGTGGATGTCTCAGTTTCCCTTTAATTAACTTGAATATGCACCCGCGTAACTCAGATACGCCGTAACCATGTCAAATGATTGCAGTTGGTTTGAAACAGCAGGAGAGTTCGTTCGTAGCACACTTGTGCAATACGCTTCAAAAATGTATTTAAGATAATCTACTTAGTATAGCGCGAAAATGTATTCGAGTAGAGTACAAAATACTCATTTCGGAAAATTATTTGCATAGAGTACTAAAGACTCATAAAACGTATTCCGTTACTTTAAAAATACTTCCAAGATACGCTTTCTTGTGAAATTCGACAGTACATTAAAAAAACGGCGTATTGCAAGAAAGCTTTATTGGCACGCAAGATGAGCTATTTTTTGACGTTTTCGTCAGAGGCCTGTTCTTAGAAACACGACTCTCTATGCTGAAAGGGCTCTCCACAGATGCGCTCGACGGGATGACGATATTATGTCGCAGGAAGAGTTCATGAAGCTCAGTGTACTTCAATACAACTGTCACTTCTTTTGACTAATTTTTACTCAGGTATGCAGACTCGTGGCCAGCTGAAAGTCTTGTCTTCTACAAATTCTTTGTGCCTTGTATTCAAGCTTGTTTGTTTGTCGATTCTGGACTCTGCATCATTCTTTGCGCTGCAACCGACAAAAGCTTGTGGTCAGAGATTCGAACCTTAGTCACCCGGCACTTGCGGACACATATTTCGGCGACGCTCATAAGTACTGCTAGTGACATTGAGAATACTTCAAAGTACTGAGCCTCACAATTCACAGTAATCATCTCAGATGTTTCGGGAATGGCGATTAACATCCGGGAATGGCGATTAACAAGAGAGCTTTACAAAGAACATTTGGTGTAGAAAGCTTAATGACCACCCCACGATAGCTTAAGACAGTTTCAGCATCACTAGTCTACAACCTACCGAGTTGTGCCTGTACCCTCGCCATCATCGTGGCAGATATTCAAAATTAAACAGATTGTTTTCTCCCCTTGTTACAGCGACACTCTCTTGGCTTCCCATATTCCACGGCAAGATATTGCACACTATAGCCGCCGCCATTTTCACGTGACGAGCACGAGTTTCTTTTAGAACTGAGTTTGCCCTGTGCAACACACCGTTCGTAAACATTCCCATCACGCGGTAGACACTGCAGCCTGCCAGTTTCCGTTTCACGAGCTCTGATAGCCGAATTTGGTGTTGCCACAATTAAGCAGGTAATAGCATTTTTCTAGATCCAAACTTGATATAGCTGCTACAGAGAGCTCGCTTCAATTTCCCATTTACGATGAGCCCTACGGAACTAAACGGATAAAAGGTAATTAATTAATTTTGATTAATTAACGACTAATTACCATGTATCCCCTGTCAGTTCGGGGTCGCACCCACTGACGGCATGTCTCCGAAGGAACCGTCCTTTTACTTGAAGATGACCGTTTTTAAATATTACCTAATGTCTTCGTAAAAACACCCTGTAGAGAGAAACACCCTATCGAGAAACGTTCCTTACCTTTGTCCTTAGTTATACCAAACGCCTAAGTCATAGGCATAGATAGAAAGCTTTGTTTTAAATCAGTGCATCTTATCGCTTTGTAAACAGTTCATTTTTGTTTATTTCATGCTATGATGTCATGCAAGCTGAAGATTTGTTTTCTTCAGATATGCCTTTTCCGACGCTTAGCTTCTGCAATGTTTTGATTATAGCAGTAAAATTTATATTTTGAAATGTTCTCTTATTATGAACAATTATCGACAAGCTTGAGAGCTATCGTTGTTCATGGGAGAATAGACAGGTTTTAATAAGCTAGAGGTGAAAATTTTTCTCATCACGTGAGGCAGAAGAAATGACGATCGGTGAGGAAATGCAATAAAAAGAAGTGCGAAAGTTTTCCGTGCACTAAGACGCTTCCTTGTTACCAACACCCTTCAGGCGCCTTCGTAGTTGGAGGATATCTATAAATCTATAACAATGTCATAACCAGAGAACACGTCGTAAACGTTTATGAGTGTGCATGTCAATGTCCGAAGCGTTTTTTTCTTTTGGTCAGGATACCATACAAACAGGCTCAGTGAGGCTGAAGACAGACGTCAGTTTCTCCATAACATTTGAACGCGTGTCCAACTCTTGACGCAAACGGTCTATGCAATAGAAGGTTGGCCTTTCGGCTTGCTGTATTATCCTTAGACACGTGGTCGCTGCCCTTTCTCATGACATTTTGCCGGGATATCAGATTCTCGACGTTATCCGTACCAAAGTTCACCTCTGTACCCACTGCCTTGCATAATAATCCAATTTTCAATCAATCTTTATGCAGTGTTCATTTACAAAACGAACGCTGGGCCACAGGCCAAAAGATGCTGGTTAGCACATTGACCAGATTCTTGTCCCAATCCTTGGCAACGAAAACAAGCAGTACACGTATATGAGACCGTAGCCGGTCTGCACTTCAGACTACATAAAACCAGAAATTAAAATTTATCATATGCCGAATAGGTAGCTATACACAACAGACATACTCAGTTAATTTCATATGTGAAACATATTGAGCAAAGTACGTTAAGATTCTTAGGAACACATATAAAAACACAGACAACAAATAAAGCCTATGGGTATGAGCAGCATGGTAGATGCAACCATGTTAAGAATTGTAACAATTACATCATTCTTCAGGTAATGGAAACGTATGCAGGCATACACATTCATGTATGCTTGAATGTTGTCGGACGGATGAATGCTTCAGAGAAGCAAGTCGCTACACCTAATGGTTAACATTGAAAATAATGCACTCTGTTTGAAAGAAAATTGTCTCTAAGTGCTTTCTTCGTTATGCTATATGATGCAATACCACCTGAATAAAATTATTCAGTAAGGCTTGAACGTGAATATTTAAAAGCTTACATCTATAAGTGGTGTGCTAAACTTCGAAAGGTTACATAATGCCAGAAAACCCCTTTATGGTTATACTTTACACCTCTCTCAGAGTTTAGGGCAAGACTAACTTCATCCAAGTCATGAAGGCGAATGATATTAAACGTAGGAAACAGTAAAGATGCGTGGGTTTTTCCGAATGATAGAATGACAATTTGACGAACGACCTTTTTTTTCTTTTTTATGGCAGCAAAGCTAATTTACCGACATTGGTCTTAAACCTAGTATCCCACCAAAGTGGAAGTACGCTAAGTGGGAGGAAAATAGTGCATCTCACCTGGTGTTCTTTTTCTTTTGTGTTTTTTACAAAATACGCAACATCTTAAATATCACCTGTGGTAGACAACACGGTTTTAGTGCTTAAATTGGATTACACGAAAAGGTGCACATTACTTCCACGAGAAACCGAACTGCGTAATTGACTAACTAAAACTTAGCCAAGTAGGTTTTTAACCAACTGCTTTACGGTACATATTCCAATGTATGAATAGTAGCAAGTGAGTTCTCAAGACATGTACGCTTGAAACGAATCCTGAAGATGACGTCAGTTGCGCGATATTAATTCTCAAAATGTGTGACGATGTACCACGGCGTCCCAGTTCTTCTTGTTGTGCTACAATGCATAATAGTGCTGATGATAAAAATCTTTTAATAAGGATTGGCTTGAAGGCCTCTTAGGAGGAGTACGAAGGAAGGGGGAGTGCGTGTTCAGAGCCACCCGAGGAGCTGTCCGTCTTTAGCGACAATTAAGAGTGAGTTCAGAATTGCCCTGTCTGAGTAAAACAGCGTTTTCTTTAAAAAAGTAAGTAAAAGAACAGTGCATTTTACACCTTGGATACGGCGCACTTATTCAAACCAGTGTCAACCTCAGAATTCGTACCATATTAATATCCCTTGTAACCTCGCTCTCCTCGTCTTTCCTTAGCAGTAAACACTTCATGTCGTAAGTACCAATCACTTGGCCAGATTCAAGTTCTTCAGAGGATATACAATATGTAAATTGCGATATGTGACGTAAAGTTGAAAACCTAATTCGCGAACATTTGTTAATTAGTCAATCACGCAAATCAATTGGTTGAGCAAGTACATGTCCGTGCCTATGAGCAATCCAGTTCAAGTTACCCACCGTGGTTGCTTAGTGGCTATGGAGTTGGGCTGCTGAGCACGAGGTCGCGGGATTGAATCCCGCCAAGGCGGCCTCATTTTGATGGGGGCGAAATGCGAAAACACCAGTGTATTTAAATTGCATCATTATCATCATCATCAGTCTATATTTTATGTCCACTGCTGGATGGTGGCCTCTCCCTGCGATCTCCGTTTACCCCTGTCTTGCGCTAGCTGATTCCAATTTGCGCCTGCAAATTTCCTAACTTCCTCACCCCACCTCGTTCTCTGCTGTCCTCGACTGCGCTTCCCTTCTATTGGTATCCATTCTGTAACTCTAATGGTCCACCGGTTATCCATCCTAAGCATTACATGGCCTGCCCAGCTCCATTTTTTCCTCTTAACGTCAACTAGAATATCGGTTATCACCGTTTGCTCTCTGATCCACACTGCTTTCTGCCTGTCTCTTAACGTTAGGCCTAACATTTTTCGTTCTATCGCTCTCTGTGCGGTCTTTCATTTGTTCTCGACATTCTTTGTTAACCTCCAAGTTTCTGCCCCATGTGTTAGCACCGGTAGAATACAATGATTGTACAATTTTCTTTTCAACGACAGTGGTAAGCTCCCTGATCAGGGAGCTTACCACTGATTTAGGTGCACGTACTTAGATTTAGGTGCACTTTAAAGAACACCTCGTGGCCGAAATTATTCCGGAGTCCCCTACTACGGCGTGCCTCATAATCAGCTCGTGGTTTTCGGATGTAAAACCCCAAAATTTAATTTTTTCACAGATCAACTTGTAATTGCGCTATCAGCATGTGGCAGATCGCTCAATTACAGGCTATATTAAAATTATGAATAGCCTTAAGAAATCCCCTGGTAAAAAATATATTTTACATTGTAGCTTCTCTTGGTGTCTACGAGGTAAAACACATGCCTTGGCTAAACGAGATGCAATAATATCCACATGCTCACTCCACATTAAATTTTGTATAACTATCACGCCCAAAATTTTGACGTTCGAAACTAATTAAATCATTTCGGTCCTAACTTGCAACTTAACTTCTTCACGGTGTGCTTTCGTGGTGGCGCAAAGATGATAACATTTGTTTTTAAGGTATTTATTTCTAGTAGAATGACCTCGATCCTTCTTCTTTCTGGGGTTTTACGTGCCAAAACCAGTTCTGATTATGAGGCATTCGGTCCGTTGTTTCCAGGTGTCATTAGGTAATAGCGAGAGATTAAGGTTATTGTGAGATTGAAAGAACAGGGCGGTGTCGTCTGCAAGAATTATGAAATTCGCGTGCGCAGAAATGTGGACAATTTCGGTAATCTAATGAGAATATTAAAGAATATTATTCCAGGTATCCTCGACTGTGGAACCCTTCGTGTGAGTTTCTGAAGACGTGATTCTTCTGATGCAATTGAAACAAGCTGTGTGTGTGTGTGTGTGTGTGTGTGTGCGTGTGCGTGTGCGTGTGCGTGTGCGTGTGTGTGTGTGTGTGGTGTGTGTGTGTGTGTCACCAACGCAATAAGGCTAATCAAGAGAGTCACAAACAAACACCAGGGAATGAAAGAAGCTAACGTCGTCAGACTTATATATTCCTTCGCCATAAGTCACATTATATACGTGGCGGCATACTTCAATTGGTATTCAGCCGAAAAAGCTAAGATCAACGCACTCATACGAAAGGCGTACAAGCAAGCTCTAGGCCTTCCAGATAGCACCAACACCGAGCGACTACTTCAACTGGGTGTACACAACACGTTAGAGGAGCTGATAGAGGCTCAAGAGATTGCTCAGTTAGAGAGACTAGCCGGTTCGCGCACGGGTAGGAGTATCCTCAGCAAATTAGAGATAACCTATCACAATCAACAAGGATGTAAAGTGTCGGTTCCCAAGGTAATCAGGTAAAAGATCCAGGTCCCCATTCTGCCTAAAAATATGCACCCCGAACTTGATCAGGGAAGGAGGGAGAGCAGAGCTAAAGCTCTACTCAAGGCATACGGTAGAGACAAGGAGGCGTTGTTTGTGGACGCAGCGGAGTACCCGAGTCACGAATCCTACGTCGCAGTAGTAATAAACTCCGACCACGAGTGCATAAGCGCATGCTCGATACGCTCTAATAACAGTGAAATTGCAGAAGAAGTAGCTATCGCTCAGGCCTTATTTTCCCCCAAATATAGATACGTCATCAGCGACTCGCAGTCAGCCATCAGAAACTATGCGCGAGGAAGAATATCGCCCGAGGCCGCTAACATACTCCACGGGAAAGCACAGTTAATATCATGAGAGGAATTCGAAGACAGAGAGATCATTTGGTTCCCAGCCCACACCTCCTGTGAGTCCCTCGCTCCCAACCTCAACGAGGAAGCCCATCGCGTCGCGCGAGGTCTCATTTACCGCGCTCGCGAAGAAGCTTCCCCCGAAGGAACGGGAGGGGAGACCTGGAAGAAGAAGGACAGAATGTTCAGATTCTGCGACGTCACCCGCTTCTACCAAAAGTCGAGGTGCATATTCCCACCTCCTAGCTCCAAATTAGACAGATCTCATGCGGTTGAGTGGAGGCGACTTCAAACTAGAACCTTCCCCAACCCGGTGTACTTACACCGCATCTACACCGAACTATACCCAGATGACTTGTGCAAAATATGTAGGACAGAACACGCCACCCTAAAACACATTCTTTGGGATTGCGCACATGTTCAGGATGAATATGCAGTCTCCTCAGAACAGCTTGGGGCGCGGTGGAAAGTCGCGCTGATCAGCTCAGATCTGCAAGTTCAACTATGGGCCATCCAGCGAGCTCGAGAGGCGGCCGGGAGACAGGGTCTCTCTACCGCCCCCATGGCGCGGCCTAGGCCGAGGCCTCAATTCGCTGGTCTCAATAAAATTGTTTCACTCACTCACTCAAATTTACATGATTTAACCTGACAAATGCCTTTGCATAGGCTCCAAACGTATTTATTTGTAATTCCTAACTTGATATTCTTGTATTCTTGCATTTGCTGTCGGCACCATGGGGTAAAAAATGTGGGCATTGGGGCTGGTCAAGTTGCTTTATTGCAGCCCTTACTCCGTCTTCTTCACTACACCTTGTGCGAATCTTGTACGCTGTCTTCAGAAAAACTCGACTCAGGCAAAGAGAGAGAGAGAGAGAAAAAAGGTAAAGGAAAGACAGGGAGGTTAACCAGACATTAGAGACTTTTAGTATTGCGGAAAATGCTTGCGTTAGCGTTAGCGTGTTACGCACGCTAAATCTTTGCGGAACGCTGTTCGATAGAGTTTTAGCGTAGCGTAAGACAACGATGCGCCGCTAAGCGCAAAACCATCTAGCTGCGAGTAGTCAAGGCAGCAAACTGAGCAGCTCGACAACCAAACTAGCCATGTGGATCCACGCCAAGCCTTGAAACGAGCCTGCATGTCAAGCGTTCGGGCCGAGGGTGCCACCATGTTTGCAACGCTAAAAACTTTGTGAGCGTTTAGCGTCTCTGCTATATTTGAAAAATAGCGGACGCACGCTACCCGCAAAACTGAAATAGCGTTCTGAACATGCGCAGTCTGACCCCGCTATTTTATTGCGTTTAGCGTGGTGCCATTTCCGCAATACTAAAACTGTCTATTATCTCCGGTTGGCTACCCTGTACCGGGGGAGGGGTAAAGGGATTCGACAGGAGAGAGAGAGAGAAAAATAAGTACAAGAAAGGGAAAAAAGGAAAGAAAAAATCACAGACACACAGACACACACACACACACACACACACACACACACAAAACAGAACTGTTTCTTTGGGCCTTGTCACGGAGTCTGCGAAGGCGTTCTAGTGTTCCATAGTGTCAACGTCCCATCCTACGTCACAAAGTGTAGAGTCACAATTGTCACTGAATTCGGTGTCTTTTAAATAGCGCAGCAGTGCCTTCAAGGTGGCTCGCGCTGTTGTTCGTGTAGGCCAGTTTCCAAGGGTGTTGATTTGCGTTATTAAGCGTTTGTCCAGTTGACCTCTCGTGGCTGAGAGAGCTGCTCTCTGCGGGTTAAAACGAGGGCACTTACAAAGAATGTGTGCGATTGTTTCGTTGCACCGGCAGAGCGTTCTAATCACAGTCGGTCAGTTAGGCTGGTGGCTCGCAAGACGCGCAGAAGCGCCTGCACGGCCTTCTTCTGTAACGTTAAGTTCAGTCTGTGGTGAAGAATTTTTTCTTCCGACAGAGGCCGGTCGTCCAATTGGTTGAACGCGTTGGTAAGAGAATGTCTTTGCGCACTGTACTGCGGGCAGTCGCACAAAATATGTACAATTGATTCTACATTGCCGCAGTGGTCACAGGCTCCGCTGTCGGCCATTCCTATGCGGAACGCATAGGCATTGCTAAACGCAACGCCCAACCATAATCTGCACAAAAGAGTTGCGTCTCCTCGGCGAAGCCTTGATGGTACTCGAAGGCTTAGGGTTGGGTCCAGAGACTATAAGCGAGCATGCATGAAGTGCGATTCATTCCATTGTGACCTTGTGCGTTGGCGAGCAAGCACGCGGAGCTTCCGTGCGGCGTCAGTCCTAGAAAGTGGAATGGGTCGTTTGTGATCTTCTTTACGAGCTGTGCGGGCAGCTTGATTGGCCCGTTCATTGCCGATAATTCCACAGTGACTTGGAAGTCACTTGAAAAGTTATTTCTTGCCCTATCTCAGTCAGATTGTGTATTGCCTCGGCAATCTCAAAGACCAGCTGCTCGTGTGAACCGCGGCGTAAAGGTGATAGTAGAGACTGCAGAGCCACCTTTGAGTCGGAGAAAATTGTCCATTTGTGTGTCTCGACTCAGGCAAACTGAGTTGACTGTCAAGCAAAATAAGCTGAACTATCTTGTTGATAACAGAATGAGAGACCGATACTTCTCGCGCGATACCTGAAACAGACAACACAAACTGAGAATTATGAAGAAAGCGCTCAAGCTTTCATCGCTCAAGCACAATGAGCCAACTAGGCTCCCAACGGAATGTTCATTACAATGTGAACATACTTTTCTACGTGTTCTTTTCTCCATTGCCTTCGCCAGGATAGACATCACTGAAAGCGGCCTACAATTCTAGAGTTTATATTTGTCACCGCATTTGAATATAACAGTGACTTTTGCGTGTTACCTTATGTCAAGGAATGTTTCAGTAAGCTGCGAATAATTAAAGCGATGTGTCAGTGATGGCACCAAAAGACAAGTACGTAAATAATATGCCTTTTTTCGAGTTGTCTAAATGACGTGCTTTGCAATTTCCCAACGACACGAATGTCGTGTTTGCCACAACCACACGAAGAAATAGAGAATGAAGTCTGTAGAAGACAATGGCGTTCGTTGTGTGTGTTTCTTCGTATGATTGTCGCCAAGGAAAAACTGCGCCCCTCGGATCCTAGTTTACTTGTCATTAACGTAGGGTAAACTTGACGTAAACTTGATAAAAGAAAGGCTGCATGTTTATTGCATGCGTCTAAATCCTCTGTTTCTGTTATATCACCTGTATACATGTCTAGGTGGGTGAAATAATAATTAATGCATCGCCGATGCGCGTTGATAATGTTAGCAGTGACACGTGTCGTCTGCACGAGGCATGAAACAAACTTAAATGCTATTCATAGAAAAAAGGAATATGCGAATTCCTTGCGCTGTGCGAATCGATCTAGCGTAGCTTTCATTGCTTATTGCGAAGAGTGTTTTGTTTAGCGAACATTTGCCGGTATAGGGCCGACAACCATGGGGAGCACATTTTCATTGGGAACGGCTTTGCTCAACCTTAACTTATGTCACTCGAACTCGCGGATCCCACGCGTGACGGTGATTAAATGATGACAGTAGGATGCTACACTGGAAGGACGACGATGGAGCGACCGCGAAGACATGACGACGACTGCGTGACGAGAACAGATTGACAAGGATGGCCTGATGACGAATGACGACAGCGACACGATAACGATAGAATAACAACAGCATGAGGACGACTGTATGAAGATGACGGCAAGATGGCTGCGGAATATCGACATGACTGACATGGCGTGACGACGGCATAATGGCGGCTAAGGAATGACGACGGAATGTTGATGGCGGCGTGACGTCAGCGGCGTGCTGACGACGAAATGACAACGCAGTGACGACGACTGCGTAAAGACGGCGAAACGGTAACGACGGCAAGACAGCGAAGGAAGGATCACAATGGAATGAAGTAGATGAAATATCACGGCGTCATGACGACGACGGCGTGTTTGTGTTAACACTGTCGTGCACGCTTACGTGCGTCCCCTCCCACCGCATCTCCGGGCAGCCTCTAGCTGTTAGTACTATAGCCGTTGTTTCCACTATGTCCGGTGCCGGTAAATCGACAAGACATCAGCGGGGAGGAAGTCGACATAGGAGGATAAGAGTGCTTCACTTTAAAACTGGGAGAATCAGAAATAGAACTGTTCGTTAAGGAAAATGGTATGAAGAAAAAATTCTCCAACGTGAATAATGTTCTAACACTCGGGTGAGACTTGCCGCGAGGCAGCACGCACGGTAATTACAGCTATAAAAAAGAATGAATGTCACCTTTGTTAGACAGGCTGGCTCTTTGGCATATATATTGTCTCAGTACACAGGTCCATACCGAGTGCTGCGTGCCGTGACTCCAGTTACTTACGAAATCGCCACAGTTAGTACCAGTGCCTCATCTTCCCCGAATTCCACTGACGTTGTGCATGTCGCATGCCTCAAACCATATTACTCTCTTGTTACCACTAATATTTAGACGCACTGGGACGGTGCTTCTGCCGCCGGGGATAATGATACATGCATGTTGCGTGTTTCTTGTGGACGATGCCCGCGGGTGCCCCGACGATGAAGATGAACTGCTTCTGGCTCTCGAGCTGTCGGCTGAACTGGCCAGCGCTGCAGTTATCCTTTGTAAATGTACTTTGTAAATTGTCTCCAGTTTCTAATCCTTCGTTCGAGTAAGAATATGTTGGGGGCCATTTCGGGTCGCGATGATGCCGCCGCCGCCGGCGGCCGCGTAACTTCTATCGCCGGAAACGCGAAAAAAGTACCCGATTCTCGCCGGGATCGAGCCCGCGCCCGCAGCGTGCGAACCGGATGCTCTACCACTGAGCCACGCAAGCGCTTGCTATCGGGCCGCGGAAAATACCCTAAAGCAAACGCAGGGTGAGACGACTCGAGCCTCCACCAGTATGGTGGCTCCATCTTGGTAAGATGCCTGCAAACGCAGCGTGCGCAGGCGCAGACGACGATATGTGATTCAGTCGAGGCGCGCAATCAACGCGCTCCCGAGCTGCCGACCTCCGCCAATATGGTAGCGCCATCTAGTTAAGGTGCCTGCAAACGCGGCGCGCCCGACATGTAAGTTGTAGTTGTAAGGCTTGATCGGGCTCAGCAGACTGCTGTGGAGAGAGCATTACAAGCCGCAGCTCGCCGTCGGCGCCGGGTGGACAGTTCATATCGTTCTCGTCAAAACGAGGCGAACAGACTGCCGCGAAGACCCTGCTGTGCGTGGTGCCCAAATTGGAGCTACTCTTGAGCCGCTCCACCAGCTTACGCTGTGACTGTGTTGCGTGTGCCGCGCAGGCCTGTGACATTTTATGAAGCAGCCTTGTACCCTAGTTGCATTACAGATATTTTCGTCCTGGCTATCACTTGACACGAGTTAGGAGGAGTTGCAGGCCCGCTGTCGAGTACACTGGCGATGAGCTGGCACTGCTATACACACCCAGCTGTTACAGACTTAAAGCCTAGGTTTCTAATGCGTTGTGCCACAGAAAATGTCTAACATCCCCAACCGACTTACTCCTGAACTTTTTTTTTTTCAGTGAGGACTCGGGGGATCTGATTTTTTCAAGATCTGACTTCATATCTCGAGAACAACTGGTAGAAAAAAGGAAAAAAAGCCGTGTGTGCTTGCCGTCACCCTCCGCTAACGTGGAAGCATATTCCGGATTCATTAACGTTGATGAACGTGGAAACTCTTCTTTCCTGTTTTTCTTGCACATTAAAGCACAAGTAAGTACTCTTTTAATCCTCAATAATTCGTTTCGTGAAATCCTGCTGTTTTCAAGAAAAGTAGGTGCCTCCATTATTCGTTTAATATTATTTGTAGCACAAAATAGACGCTTGCAGTAACCATGAGGACAGCATATTATATGCCTCCGCACTCCATTTACGCATGTCACTGTCGAGTTTACAAGCGTGTCATAAACGTCTCTGTGGTGTTGAAAAGGCCGCCAACAATATGCAGTGACTAGTTGCAAACCAGAAGCAGTTCAAATTATGCTCTCTTGATGAAAAACAAATTGGGCTGTGTGCTAGTGTATATTAGCTTTTGTTCAGTTTAGAGCAATTATTTGCTAAGAACTAGCACACATCTTAAATATCCGCCTCTGATTAGGTGATGATGTTGTGCAAGATTAATTGAAATGATGGCATATCACCAGAGTGCGGAAAATTACGCTTAATTCACTGAACATCAATTATGACGCAGTGCGCCTGATGTGACCGGGTTTTTGAACGGTGCCCTCACACACTGGACAAGAAATTATGCAGATCCAATGCACATGTTGGAATTTATGTGAAGCATGTTTTTAGGAAAGTGGTTAATTAAATGCTTTAGGGCTAATGGCGATGCGCACAATTTGGTTTATTTTCGTTACATGCAATGAATAACCTAATGAAATCCTTCTGTTTATCTACCACAAATTTCGCAACTTTATACTTTATGATGACTAAACTTATTCAGCAGATGGTCGTTTTCGTAGTAGGATAGGAGCGCTCCTTCAGTACAGGAAGCCTTGGCGTCGATCCGACCTCCTCGCCCGCTCCAACAGCTTGCGTTGGTCATCCGGGTTATGCTGGTTAACTTTATTGTCACGCAATTTTTATGGTAACGCAATGCATCGTGAACTAGCTAAACCGAAACGCAAACCCCTATTAAGGCGGATGCACAGTGTGAAACTATGCGTAGCGATGTCACAACAATGAAGGTGATATATGTTGCTTGTTGAGGGAAGAATGGTTATAATGGGTGAGTGCACTGAACATACTACACGTATCAAGTAACATTCAGGGATTCCGTACCCCTTATGGACCAGTGGGAAACACCCATTCTGGAGGAGGAGGAGGAGGAGGAGGAGGAGGAGGAGGAGGAGGAGGAGGAGGAAAAACATTTATTAAGAGAAAAAAAACAAGCAGGCGTCTTCCTGCTTGTGTTGGGAGCTGCCCTCAGTCCAGGGCTCCTGCGGCTCTTGCTGTCTCCCGGGCCCACCGCACCAGTTGTTGCTGGTCACGAGGGTCCGAGCTAGTCAGCACGGCCTCCCACTGCTCGGGTGTGGGGTTGGGTATATGCGGGGCTACCTGTATAGTGGGGCATGCCCATATGGTGTGATATAGGGATGCGTAGTCGTTACAAAAGGGCATTTGTACGAGTACAGTGCAGAGTGTATTGCGTGTAATCTGCTTAAATGGGGGTATGTGTTGGTTTGTCATTTTCGCCATGCTACTGCGTCTTCGCTTGAGAGGGTCTTGTGAGGGGGTGGGTGTTTTCGTCTGTTCAATCTGTGGTGTTCTAATATGGCGTGGTATTGTAAAGGTACAGGCTCCATAGATGCGGCCGTATCCCTCCCCTCTCTTGTGGCGCCCGGGTGGCATGAGCTCGGGCTACAGCGTGCGCACGCTGATTTCCACGGAGGGACTCGTGTCCTGGAAACCATACTATTTCAACGTCGTGTAATTGAGAGGCTTGTTTGAGGAGTCGGGCGGCGATGGAACATATTCTGCCTCTGGCATAGATACCACAAGCTGCTTGAGAGTCGGTAATAATTGTAGCGTGTTCTTTGGTTGGCCAGAGGCGATGGCTAAGGCGATGGCTGACTCCTCCGCTTCGAGGGTGTTGGCAGTGCGGACCGTCATCGAGACCACCTCTTGAAGGTTATGGTGGACAATACTGACTGCCATGGCTGCTTTTTGGGAGTACTGCGCGGCATCTGTGTATAGTATGTTAGGGAGATTACCGTATCTTGTTTGAAGAGTCTTTGCGCGAGCTTTGCGACGACCGGCATGATGTTCCGGGTGCATGCTTCTGGGGATGGCGGCTACCTTGATATGCTCCCGGATGTTGGGGGCCAGATAGATTGATTTTTCGTGGCCTCGGCCCTGTGTTGGGTAGCCTAGACGCGCTAGGAGCTTCTTGCCCGTTGGTCTGAGGCGTTCTCGTTGGCTTGTGAGGTGGGCGTCTATGATTTCTCTTACTGTGTTATGGACTCCTAGGGCTTCGAGCTTGAGTGTGGCTGTTCCCGGTGGTAGGCCGAGCGCTTGCTTGTATGCTTTCCGCAGAAGTATGTCTATTTGATCTTTCTCCTTGGGAGTGAGGGGAAGGTACGGGGCAGCGTAGGCGATGCGGCTGATTATCAGGGCCTGGACGAGCTGGGTCACGTCGTCTTCTTTCAGGCCGTGTTGTTTGGTGGTGATGCGGCTGATAATTCGCATGACTTGGAAAGGGGTATGCTTGAGACGTTGGATGGTGTAGGCGCCTCCACCGTCCTGTTGTATGTGGAAGCCGAGGATGCGGACGCGATTTACTGTGGGTATTTCTCTGCCGTCGAGGGTAAGTGTAATGTGGGGTATTTCATTGAGTTTTCTACGGGATTTCTGTCGAACGACTAATAGTCCCGACTTCTCGGGGGAGCATCGGAGACCGCTGCTTCTTGCATAATGCTGGACGACGTCAGTCGCTTGTTGGAGTGCGTCTTGTTTTTCTCCTTCAAAACCAGTGGTGGTCCAGATAGTGATATCATCGGCGTATATTGCGTGCCTGATTCCTGGTATTGCATTGAGTTTATCAGGTAGCTTCATCAAAGCAACGTTGAAAAGGTTGGGTGATAGAACGGCACCTTGTGGGGTTCCTTTGTTGTGAGTAGGTAACGTCGGGGTTCTGAGTGAGCCAATGCCTACTGTGGCCGTGCGGTTGGTTAGAAAGGCGCGTAAGTAGTTGTAAGTATTACGACCACAGTTGGTAAGACTTAGGTTTGTAAGGATGGTACTGTGAGCCACATTGTCGAAAGCGCCTTTAAGGTCTAGTGCTAAGATCACTCCGGTGTTGTGTGGTGAAATGTGTTCAAGGACTTGTTCCTTCAGTTGAAGGAGAACGTCATGGCTAGAAAGGTGGGGCCGGAATCCGAACATCGTTTCGGGCAGCAAGTCACTGGATTCTAGGTAAGGTTGAAGTCGGTTCAGAATGACGTGCTCCAGAAGCTTACCTAGGCATGAAGTCAGTGATATAAGCTCTCTCCCAAAGCTCGCTGATTTTATAAAGGTTCGGAGGATGTAATGGTGCCTGTCCGCAACCCGCTACTATGCGCCTGAGGGACCCGGGCTCTGCGCAGAAGCGGCATTGCAGACATAATTGCGTAGGGGCTATGAGGTGAATTCTGGTTGGGTGGGGGAATGTATTACCTTTAAGCGCTTAGAGGAATCGCTCCTTCTCTCTAGGTAGTGACTTGTGTGGGGGTGCGTATGTTCTGCGGGTTAGCTTGTAGTGTTGTGTGATACCTTGGTACGAGACTACAGGGTGCATGCGCTCGGGTTCACATTCCTCGGCGTCGGCTCGACGGGTGAGATCTCTACCCACGTGGTTAACAAAAGATGTATGGAACCATATGTCGAGCGGGCGAGTGACACAGCAGCTAACTCTCCGGGCGGGCAAGTGCCCGACCGCGTTTATTAAACGCTTATATAGCCTAGGATGCAGTGCTGCCATCTAGTGGTACTGGCGTACACTACGTCCTCCCTCCTGTAAAACAAAATAAGAGAACAGAGGAATTCTAGATTCGGCACAAACGTTCATATGTCGAGCCTCCTCAGCCTGCGGATCTTTTCTGCCGAACCTAGAGACGCGTGGCGTAGAAAGAAACCGCAGGGTGCATCTGCGGTAGAGGTGCCATCCCGAGGTGATGCGGTTTCCTGGTCTTCAGCTGCTCGATCAGCTCCAGGCGTTGTTGGGGACATGGCGGTCTGCGCCGCCGCGGGAGTTCCAGGTGTACTGGTAGTGTCTTCCGCAGGACGTCCCGTCGTTGGTACCGGGTGCATCCGATTGCGCTGGAGTGCACCTGTGGGAGTCTCCACCACGTAGGAGCGAGGGCGTTGTGCTGGCCCCATGACAATCGCGGAGGAGTTGACGTCCCGTACCCATACCAGCCCGCCTGCCTGAAGAGGTTGCAGTTCATGAGCCGCCTGTCTTCTGCTGAAGGCGGATGCTCGGCGCATCCGGTTGTCTTGATCACGCCGAGTGAATGGGACCGACGGCAGCCAGGTAGGCTGCAGCTGGTGCGACGCCTTCGGTACATGGGTCTGTAGGCGCCTGCCCATGAGCAGCTGAGCAGGGCTCACTCCGTTTACCCCAGGGGTGCCCCGGTATGCCAGACGCGAAGGTATGGATAATCTGCCTTACACAGCAGGTCCTTGACCGTCCTCACCATCCGTTCCATCTGCCCGTTCGACTGTCGAAAATGGGGGCTGCTAGTGACGTGGCGCAAACCGTAGGAATCAGCGAAGGCGGAGAACTCTCTTGCAGCAAACAGCAAACTGAGGACCGTTTTCGCTGCGCACCCGTCTGGGGATCCCGTGGTGCGCGAAGACACTCTGGAAGACGTTGATGACAGCAGGTGCTGACGTCGAGCGCAGGCTGATGACCTCCGGGAAGCGTGACCGGTAATCCACCAGAACGACGCAGTCCTGGCCTTTCAAATGAAAAAGATCGACGCCAACCTCTTCCCTGGGTCGAGTTGGAGTGGTTGACGGCAGCATAAGTTCCGAGCGCTGCACCCTGGTTTCGGCACGCGTGAGGCAGTTAGACACCAGTGTCTCTATCTGGTTGTTGATGCCCGGCCACCAGACTGATTCCCGACCCAGAGCTTAGCACCGGTTGATGCCTTGATGCCCATCTTGAAGGAGCTCGAGCGTGCGGCTCTGAAGGGTGGACGCCACGACGATGCGGGACCCCTTCAGAAGCAGTCCATTAAATACGGTGAGGTCCCCTCGGTGCTGCCAGTACGTCTTCACGTGGAGAGGCAAGTGGGACTGCCGGGGCCAGCCGTTGGCGCAGTATTGCAGCAGCAGACTGCACACGCCGTCGTTGGCATGGGCCTGGCGCAGGTGCTCGAGCTGCGACGAGACGATGTCTGGGAAGGAGCGGGCCGAGGGCTGTGGAGTCCCCGAGACTTGATCGACAAACGTGCAGACGCCCAAGGCTTTGATTGCCGGGAAGCCCAGCAGCAGGACCGTCTTGGTTGCCAGGACGTAGAGCAGCTGCTTGGTGAACTTGCCGTGCCATGACAGGGTAGCAACTTAAGTGCCTATGGCCGGCAGGATGCTGTTTCCAGGCCCTTTCAACTCGCTCTTGGGGACTTGAAGCTTCCAGGGGACGCCAGGAAACGTACGGGGTACGACAGAAACTTCAGCGCCTGAGTCCACCTTGAAGGAAAGTGGACATCCATCGAGAAGTACTTCGATGAACTTCGCGTTCGGACGCTCTCCCGCAACTGCATGTAGCTCGATGGAGCTGGCAGAAGGCTTCGGTGTGTGGTTCCCGCTGCCGCGTTTCTTCTTAAGGCACACGTTCTCGAAGTGGCCACTCTTGTGGCAAAACTTGCAGGACGCTCTGCGAGCCGGACACTCGGTGCGAGGATGCGATGTGCGTCCGCAGAATGGGCACAGCTGCTGCGTTGTCTTATCAGAAGACGCTGGTTTTTCCTTGCGAACGCGAGCAGCGTCGACGCGAATGCAAGCGGCTTCGATGGCGAGCGTCGATAAATCAGCCGAGTCACAAGCCTTGCGTTCGTTATCGGCGTCTTCGTGTTGGCGAACGTGCGTGAGCGCTTCGTGCAACGTCAATCTCGGGTTCCGACGAAGCTGGTCCGAGAGCTTGCGGTCAAGCAAGCCCACGAGGAAACGGTATCGGACAAGACGCTCTTCGATGTCGGGCGAGGAATAGTTGCAACGCTTGACCATCGTCCGAAGCGCAGTGTAGAACGCGTTGGCCGACTCACCTGGCTGCTACGTACGGCGGTGAAAGCGAGCTGACTCGTACAGCTCATTCGGCGGGTGGACGAAGTGGTCGGTGAACGCCTTCTTTACGGTGACGGCGTCCTTCAGGTCCGCCTCTCCCAGCGTGGTGGACGCGAGTACCACTCTGGCTTGAGAGCCCATGCAGTAGAGCATAGAGCGAACCTGGACCTTCGTCGGAGCGGCGTAAAGTCCGGTGGCGAACGAGTACTCCTCGTACTGCAGCAGCCATGTGGCCAAGGGGCTGGGGTTGTCAAAGTCAAACGTCGGTGGTGGACGCAGCTGGGCCATGCCATGTAGAGACGAAGCGGTCGACGAAGCAGCGAGCGTTCCCGCAGAGCCTGTACCGGTGGCCATATCGAAGGAAAGGTGACTTCCTCGACGGAGAGTAGCGGGGCCAGGGCCTGTGTCGAAGCCGCGAGCACGGGATCAGCCGAGACGCGATCCCACTTCTCATACCACGTCGAGTGGGCGAGTGACACAGCAGCTAACTCTCCGGGCGGGCAAGTGCCCCACCACATTTATTGAACGCTTATATAGCCGAGGATGCAGTGCTGCCATCTAGTGGTACTGGCGTACACTACACCATACGGTCAACGAATTAGAATGCCTCAAGGTAGCAGCCACAAGTTCCGAATATACTAGTACGGTAGAAATTCAGGATAGTGACTGACGGCCACTGTCTCCCTCGGTTGCATCAGGTGACCCTACAAGTCAGTTAGCTTGCTGGTCGTTATGACTTCAAGAACACGTCTTTTATTTCATTTGCAGGAGTGGTTTCAAGCAAATGAAGCAGTTGTTTATGTGTTTTGCGCATTTACTGCCTGGAATGCGAATATCTCAACCTGCTGATGAAACGCACGCCCGATACTATTGTTACCGCGAAGACAATTCCGTCACTTCCTGCGGATTCAATCTGCTTTCGGCATGCGCGCATTTTCTCGAGTACTATTACCCCTTTTGTGGGCGGCTCCCTTCATGCCAGTGTCCCCTCGGGTGCCCGAATGCACCTCGGGAACGCTCTTCATCTGCGACCTCAAGCTTCTTTTGACGTTTCGCAGATATGTCTTGATAAGTTCCCGGCTCCATGCATGAAGGGCCGTTAATTAATATAAAGAGTAACACTTGTGGCTGGTTTTCTTAAAATTCTCACCTCAAACTATTACTTCCTACAGCTTGAATTTTAATACTCTCTTTCACTAACTCCCCTTGCTCCCCAACGTTGAAGCTGGGCCTTGGGGCATCAGCTTGGGACTCGAGGTGACGCCAGCGCCACCAAAGGCGCAGTCGGGTCCGACTCGCGCGCGGCGCTGAGCCGAATCCAGGCGAAGCGCCACGGCTCCTCTCTAGTGCGCGAGATACAAAGCAAGTCCGCCGCGCATGCGTGCAGCGCTCTGAGGGTCCGATCGCAGTCGGTCGCAAGCCTCTGCGTTGTGCTCGGCAACGAGGGCGGAGAACTTGGTTTCGTCAAGCTCCCACCAGCTGCCGCTTACCGACGTTACCCTGAACCGCTAACACATGCGTCTCGCTGTGACGACACCTCCAACAAGGGCACGTCCACTCACGTATTTTGCGGCAACAGTGGGCTGGACTACTACGGTTGCACGTCGGGTGCGTGTTGACGCAAACGCACAGTCGATGGCTTGGTCTCGCCGCTACAGATGTCTGCAATAACTGTGGTTAAGAGGAGATCCTCGACCACTTTCTGCTGCGGTGCAGTAATTCTGAGGAACCGCGGGAGCAACTCCTGAGCTGCGACTGCGCCAAGGGGCTACTGATGTACAGCGCCGAAATGCTATTATGACCACGTGGTCCCAGGCGAGCACGGTGGGCAGCTCAACCAACACGGTGTGACTTCGTCGCGCAGTCGGCCTCGCCACCCGGCTGCCATACGTGACCCGAACCCCATTTCATGCCGTAAGTCCTCCGGTCAGTGACATCAACCTTTAATTAAGGTGATGAACTTGTTAGTCATCTAGGAAAGAATCCTTTGCACATTATAATACAAGGGCCAATGCAGCGACCGCGACAACATTGGCCCCCCTCCTTTCCTAGCGATCACAAACACGGACGTCACATTGTGCTGAAAGGCAAACTGCGCCGACGCAGTGCATTCCGTCCTATATTTCCCTGGAAATCAAGTGGTTTTCCGAACATATTGATCATTAATGGGAACCTTCAACAAGCTGTGATGCCTCACTTTTTGCTCGAGGAAATTTTCTCGCAACTGACGCGAGCAAATTTCATATTTTACGGATGAGGCATGTTTATATACAGGTGATGGATGAGAGTCTAGGAAAACAGTCCAGCACCGGTTTCGGTCTGCGCTCCGCACCCAAAAAGATCTGTTGTCCTCCTCTTCTTCCTTTCGCCTCAACCAAGGCGTTACAATATTGTCGTTGGCAAAATGTGACTTTTTAACGCAAGCTACGTTGAGTTCGCTTGTCTTAGCTTGTCAGGTCATTTTATCAGGTCAGGACTTCAGGTCATTTTGTATTTGACGGCATATGAACTAGCTTTCCCACAGTGTTCTGCAGCACCATTTGATAAGTGCACGGAGCCAGAGTGGGCGGCTTCATGTACAATAACCCCAAGATACACAACAAATCTACTATAGGAGGCTTGTACTGGGCGCATAGTAAAATGCGAAGCGTTATCTTCTGTCGCAAGTTCATCACTGGATCTGGTAAGTGGGCTAAGAAACCTGGCTTGCTAATTCCATGACGACTCAGTGGTCCCACAACTTTCTCATGCTGTTCGGGACATTATTTGCAAGAAGTCTAAGAACAACACGATCCAGGATGGTCAATATATAGAAATATGAAAACAACCATAACTACATTAGTAACCAGCCATAACACAAGCTTGATCAAGTTTGATTTTACAAATCTAAGTGCCTCCTTCTATAACACACCCATAAAGAACCACCTGCCTGAAAATGGCATATGGTCTATGGCATATGGCCAACGTCTTTTGGTTTAGCCTTTTAGAGTTTGACACAGTCCTTTATGGAAGACGAAATAATTTTGAAAATATATATTTCGATATTGAATCACATTGGTAACATAGACACTCAGGACCACTTAATTTTCAGTGAGCACTTCCTACAACCATTACTAAATACTGAAGTCGGAGTCCTGGTGAAGTGTTATCACTTACGGGAGTCCTGGTGAAGTGTTATCACTTACGAAAATATTTATAGAGCTTCTCGTGGAGCTGGAAGGGCGCGCTTCCCGGATTTTGGATTTTGTGTACAATAGTTCTCTGTACTAACTACTGCCTCGCTTTAGTACAGCCAGCAAGCTAACTATAGCATCGCTTTAGTACAGCCAGCAAGAAGTCTGCCACTTACCATTGGAATGCCTGAAATAAAAACTAAAATAAACATCACCGTGAAGTAACCCGTACTTGCGTCGCTAATGACAAGCCTCAATTCGATGAAGGAATTTTTAGAGTTACGATGTTGGCTGTGTTATTTCGCAAGACACTCCAGTATGACCTGTTTCCCGTCAATGGAGCCTAGACGATGAGGCATCTGCCACTATTCTTCAAGTTCTGCAGCGATCTTTGAAAAAAAATTTCTCATGCAATACAGCAGCATATTTCCGCACCATTTCTTGGTTATGAATAAGCAAAAACAATATTGTCCTGACGTCCCTAATCTGGATTACGTAGAGATATCACCGTATGTATCCATTCCTATTCACAACTACCTTGAGTGACATATCGCCTTCAAGCTCCTCAGCTTCAACCAATCGTCTGCAGTTGACAGGTATAAGCATATATTGGTGGAAGTACATCCCAGAGGGCCTGACAAACTTCTGTGACTACACGGCAGGCAGTTGAGCGCCCCAACAGGAAATTGAACTGTGTTTGTCCAAGCGTTTCACCTGCAGCCAGAAATCCGCAAAAAACGGGTTAAACAATGTGCAGCTCTTAATTGCGTCAATTTTGTAGTTTGAAGTGCAGTAATTGTTATAATCATCATCAGCAGCAGCAGCCTGTGTTTATGTCCACTGCACGACGAAGGCCTCTCTAAGGGATCTCAATTTTCTTTTCTGTCACGCCTCCACGGGTTCAGCTTCAGTCAGTTCCAACAAATCGTCGTCTGAGACAACGCCGCTGGTGGTGTTCATGATGCGGTGCGGGGTTACAGTTACTTGGATGTCCCCAAAGGACACTAGATTAGGCAGGTTTTCGTATTGCTTCTGATCATGGAGCTCCAAGAGGAGATCACCACTGGCCATACTCGATGCGTAGCCGGGCCCAAGAGCCCCAGTAAGGGATTTAGAGACTAGAAAAGGGGAGATTGTTCGTACTTGTTTTCCTGCTTTTTAAGAGTGAATTACATGGAATCGTGGGAAGTTTTGTTTTTGATGTCCAAAGAACTGGAACACGTCTTCGGTGATCCCTCGTTTCAGACGGTGATCAGGGAGTGATGGGAAGGAACTAGCCATAAGGATATATAGATTTTTCGGCAGCAACGCCAGCCACCCGCCATGGAGTCCAACAAGGGGACGCTGCAGGGCCTGTAAACACAGGTCCCGCAGACGCCAGCTATACGTCACCACTATAACCGAATAGGAAATAACCTAGATTGCCTACTCACACAGGGTTAACCCTCGCTGCCAAGAAGATCAGAAGTAATATAGAAGAGAGTAGAAGACAGGAAAGAGAAAGGCGAGAGAGAAAGATGAAGATTGGAGAGAGAAACAGGAAAAGGCAACTACCGATTTCCCCCGGCTGGGTCAGTCCGGGGTTGCCGTCTACGTGAAGCCGTGGCCAAAGGGGTGTGTTGCCTCCGCCGAGGGGCCTTAAAGGTCCAGACACTCGGCATCAGCTCAACCCCCAGGATCCCCTTTTCCCCGGACACGGCTAAGCCACGGACGATTAGACGCGGGAGGGTCCAACCCTCTTGTGCTCGGGTACGTGGTGGCGCAGCTCACCAAACGCCTGCTGACGCAGACGCCCCTGGGGGGATTTCTTCACGATATATTCGATGCGTTAAACCATCGTTTTCCTGCGGAAGGCATTACTACGCATTGTTTAGACCTCGGAGTTGTTAGCCGTGGTATTCAGTGGCTTGACCGCTTGGAGAAGTATCTTCAGTGTGGCTTCATAACAAAAGACATGTTCCTCACCAAGAGCACCTCTGAAGGCCTTCGGGTCACACTGAAATCTACAAGAGAACTTTGCAATGTTTTCCTGCAGGATTATAATTTTAAATATGTACAGATAAGCATGATGAATGAAGATGCAATTGAACGTTTCTTTGAAAAGATAAGGCTGGCTGGAAGCTAGAATGACCACCCATCAATGCCTACTTTCTTGCAGCTGTACCAGTGTCCATTTAAAACCTTATTAAGCCTCTCAAGTTTGGAAACTGCAGAGTAGTTGCGGCAGAAAAACCACTTCTGGGTATTTCAGATTTCATAGCCATAATAAGCCCAACCAATGTTACAGTATCATCAGTTGACTTTGTAGATGAAGTGAGCTTGAACTCGACAGCCTTATCTGTGTAGAGGACTGGGAATGTGATGATGTCATCGGCCAAACAAAGGGAAGAGCAGGAACTGAATTTTAAGACTGCATCGTCTATTATTTCACAGGATGCATTACTAGAAAATGAAGAACTCTACCAGGTGCCTTACATGTAAGTCAGCGTTCAGTACAGAAAAGAGAACTTCTGCTGATGCAGCACTCACGAATGCAAAGCCAGAAGGGGGGCACACACATCCTAACATGCACCTTTATAATTTACTAAAACAAACAGAATGCTTGTTTGCAGCATATGCAGTTGCCCAGGCGGTCTATTGGGACACAATTGACGGTGTTATTGACACCTACACCATTACATTCCCATGTGACGAACATAAGGAAGAAATAGTGGCTCGGTTGCTTCACTGCTATGTTAGCATGCGGATAAAGCAGCACTGCAAACATGTGAACATGAGCATGAAAAAGGAGGCTCAAAAAAGAAAGAAGATGGCTAATTTTTGCTGGTCTTAGCCGCAGTTTCCATAGAGGATATGAGCCTGTGTGCGACAGCACTTAGTGCAAAGTTTGTTGCATATATAAGATGTATATAATACTGCTGTTTGTGCAGATATGTACCTGATTTTCGTATTTGTTCCATCCTAGCTAATTATTTTTTTACAATGCGCGTATGTTGTGTATTACACGCTTACATGTTTTTATTCCACATTTGTGCATTTTGGGAGTGTATGAAAACGTAAGCTTCTGGAATGGTTATCTGCTATTAAATTTATTGAGCTGCTTCATGCACAATTTTTTTCTTCTGATGTCCTTGCAAAATAAAAAAGTCACATTGTATTGTGGTAGGTGTAATTGTATTTGTGGACAGGGTATAGCATGCATTGCCAAATACGCTTAGATTGGCACATTCTCATATACACTAAAAAGAAAGTCTCCTCATAGATCCTGCAAGAGTCACTCGGTCCCCAATGAACGAAAGCCGAATAACATACACAGTCTATGTTAAGTGGAATTGGAATAAAAAAGGTTTTCACAAGTAAACTGCATTAGTGATATTGTAGTCCAAGATAAACGCCAGCCTTAGTCCTGCCTCAGAAATTGCCTTTTGAAATATTTTTTAAATAGCTATGTGCATTCTCATCATAGGTTCTAGCCATGAACCGCCACTTTGCTCTAGTGCGTTGCATATCCCAAGGTTGCGCCATTTCATTTCTTAAATTATATCGCGCCAACACTGAATTCGCGCAGCGATGCTTGAACGGTTGTCCGAGTTTGAATGGAAGCAGCAATAATCATGAAATACAACATTGTCCGGTGCAGTCACTAATTTATTCTGATCGAGGGGTAGCACGCGGGCTAAGGCTTTCATTTTTTATGCTTGTATGCATGGCTAGATCGCCCGAAACAAATATTGCGCGCGAGCAGAATTTGAGTGGGCGTTGAGTGGTGCGCGATCGATCCGTGTTCACGTCATTCACGCCCTGCACAATATACGTTCATGTTAGCGAAGCATTAGGCCTGGTACACTATCACTTTAATCTGAAATAATTAATTTCATTCGCGTTTTAGTTTTAATTGCTGCACTGTGAACGAAAATTTAGTGGTGGCAGAGGAATGTCAAGCCGCCATGCCAAGCTAAGCTGGGAACGGTGATTGCGGCGCCATTTCTCTGCTCGAAAAAGAGCTACTCGGTCCGCCCGCGCGCGGCCGAACATAATCTGGACGCTCGCTCGCGCGCAGTGTCAACACCTCAATATTCTTACACCGTGGTTGTAGCGCACGCGAAGGAGAAACGCAGGCCGGAAGCGCGCGGTCTTCTTTCGCGCTTGAGGCACGGGGGCGGAGCGACGAAGAGGGAGAAAAGGGGGGGGGGGCGTGTTCTGCTCCGTCGTCTGTCAAATAGTTATGCAGAACTATCGATAGTACTATCGATAATATTGATAGTTGAGTCACTATCGAACTATCGAGGGTAGAAAAAACTATAAATAGCGCCATCGATAGTAATTGTGGTAGCACTATCGATAGTATGAAATCAACCGCGCGAACTCATTGCACCATAAACTTGGTTCCCCGACTGCGTGGTATGTAGTGGTGGTGGTAACTATGACAGGACTCTTCGTTATCGCAGTCTACCCTTCACCGAGCTCTGCAGATGTACTCGGCGCGCTTAGAAAAAAGGTTGTAGCACTTACCAACTCTTATTACTAACTTCTGGTCACATATGTTACAACCCTCTTAGTAACTGGAGGGTTAGTAACCGCTACTAACCCACAATGTTAGTAACAGATACTACCCTCTTAGTAACTGCAGTTAGTAACAGGTCCTACTATCTTAGTAACTGAGCAAGACCCATGTTAGTAACAGATACCACCCTGTTAGTAGTGACAGTTAGTAACTGGTCCTAGCCTCTTAGTGAACGCAATTAGTAACAGGTCCAACCGTCTAAGTAACTGAACTTCTTAACGGTACTGCTAGCTCAGTAACTTTCGTGACACATACACTATTCTCTGATTAACTAATTTTGTGCAAACGTAACCAGAACCATGGCTGGTTTGAAAAGCAATAATGAATAAACACAGAACTTCATGAGTAGTTTTCATTGTTCATTTGCTGTATATTTCCACTCGTTGGCCCACGCTGTTTGATCCACTTTTAATCCCAGAAATGGCCCTCAGAAGCAATGGCGCTTTCGGCACACTTAGCAAATCGCAGAAGTGCTCCAAGAGTGCTTACGTGTTCTTGTTGTGGTCCGCTTACTTTACATCGAGCACCCAATACATTTTCATGAGAGCTGTAATACCAGCTATAATGTCGACGACATCAAAGTTGAATGCTTCAAAGACAACTGTGATGTCTCTTGCCTCATAAGCATTTGTACCCTGAAAATGAACGGCCGGGTGCATGTCCTGTGAAGTTTAAGTCATAAATGTTAGGTTAGCAGAAATTAGCAGAAACAAAACCGTAAAACATAAAATGAAATGTCAAGTTGCTTACACGGCCCCTCAAAAATTTTGGCAGCTCTCTCACTAGTAATGGCAGCAGTTCTACACAGCCAACTGCAAACCTATCTGAAGAGGTATTTTTATTGCAAAATTACAGCAGGAATATAGAAAAAATCTGAAAACGACTGAACATGCATAATATGCTGACATCTACGGCCATTTTCTTGCAGTTCTTCAAGCTCAGCCACAAGCTGCTGTCTTTTGCCGAGGGACGACACTTCACTAAGTCAAGACACTTCTGACTGTAGTTGTTGATGAATGCTAACTTCTTTTGCATCTCAATGCCCCTGGCAACCGTGAAGTCTTTGTGGAGCTATAAATACAAAAATACATTTAAACCTGTTTAAAACTAAGACTTTGGGCAGTGAGTTCCCTGCGCAATATAACACTGCACGGAAGCTCAATAAGAAACTTAACAGTCCATTCGTCATAAAGAAAACTAATACACCCACATGTATGTCTGCAGATACTTGGAGATTGGGTCCCGATTTTTTTGGAGAATAAAGCTTTTGAAACATAGTTAGGTTGCTTAATATATCAAAAGTAAGCTTATTCTGCAGATGTGCTTGGTGTCAGCATGAAAACAACCTCAAACAACATGTTTCAAATGCAGTTCATAGAATCTCTCAAGTTATTCCTATAGAGAGTGAAAAGAAATAGATAATGTCTCGCACGCTTTGATGCTGTTAACAAATTGTCCAAACTTATACACGAAAAAAATTTAGTTGTTTAAACAAGCCAATCAAAATCAACACAATGTGTTGCTGCACCGCCTAAAATCTTACCTTTCTTGGCAGCGTCGTCACGCATCCTTCAAGAAAGTTCTTTCATGGTTAGCATTAGAGGGGCTTTCCGCCACTATTTAGCCACCATCTTTCTGTTGCAGACAGCATCAGGTTATGTTACAGCGCCGATATGAAAACATTTTATTCACGCAAAGAAATCACTAAGGATCACATAATGGCTCTAGTTAGAATTTTTACTGGAAGCAACAACACTGATCAGCCATTGGTGACGTGTAAAATGCTGCTAGTGACGAATCAACTGCCATAAAGAACCAGACGAAAATTAGCTTTTACTTTTGTTTGCTATATTTTGTTTACAAAAGGTGAGGAAAAAAGCACAACTTCAAAACATGGCCGACATCTGAGCTGCCCTTTCGGCTTTGGCCACCGAGTATGGCTGCACACTATACGGTTTTCTTTAGAAAATACAGATTTTTGTAAAGATGTCTCGACAGTCAGGCACCTGTTGTCTTTGCACATGAACTCTTTGTCGAGAGGAAAATAATTTGCCTCACCTAAAGCTACATTAAAATTAATAACAGAAGGTTGTTAATTAGTATCTTATATATTACTTGAGTACAGTTACATGAAAAAAATGTAGGGCGTGAAAATTTATGACATACCCATTTTTAAGAAATCCCGAAAACACGTAATTAAAAAAAACGTATTAGGTGAAGGTACCCATTCAGCTGACACTGAAACATTGCTCTAGGCCCGCAAGAAATGCAGCCGCTGTGCTACGTCACACTGCAACTTCCTGTGACGACACTCGAGAAAAAAAAAGAAAGGCATGTTGCAGCAGAATATGGTCAGGAAAAACAGTACGCCCTTTGAAATACAGAAGGGGACCCCGTATTATTTTCGGGTGATGTTTCACGCCTATCATTTATTTCGTGCTGTACCAAAGAAAGCCACAATTTTCCGCCTTAGCGTTCATTTTACAGCGTGAAACAAGGGGGCAGCCTATGCGGCGATTCTTGCAGACAAGCGAAATAATTATTCTTGCCTTTTTAGAGTCTAAGAAATAGGTTAGCACTGCACACCAAACACAAATAATGAGCAGTCCACCTGCCCATTTCAGACGTCTTGCCGTTTCTCCTGGTAAGATTTTTCAGAATTCATCATGGGAAGTTTCGATGTGACGTACTATCACACGTCGCATTCACTATGTGCCCAGTCTTGCTGTCACATGGATCGGGGCCTTCAATTGCGCGGATTTGTATATCAAATTATGTACATGTTTTACTCGATTTCTGAAAAATTGGGATGCCAGAAATTGTCAAGTCCTACAACTTTTCCATAAAAACTACCCTCAAGTGAAGAATCAAAAGTTACTTGACAAATTTTTGTCAATTCTTCAGTTGAATGTAAGTTTAGGTGCGGTACATTATTTCGGCATCAACATAGAGTTCGTGTGCGAAAACGCTAGGTGCTTGACTGCCATAGCGTTTTTATAAAGAATTTGTGTTACCTAAAAAGAACACCATGCACATAAAAAAGCACACGTAAATAGTGCACCCATAACCTCGTTATAAGTACACTACGTGTAACTTTGTAACCTTACCTGATGTTACGGTTACAAAGTGGTGCTCAGCAAATAGCTTATGCCAACGGCATATTCATGGGGGCGTTTTATCAATTACTACCACGCTAAATGTAAGAATTGGTCCCCTCGTTCACACACCTAAACACCTAGTAACCCTTTCACAGGTTATTTCTGAAAACCTGTATCAGTTTGAGAAAGGCATCTGGTAAATATAAGTGAAATCATGTAATACAAACATTGTGATCTCATTATACAGGCCATTTCAGCGTTTGATAAAGCCAGATACTTTTCAAGTATTTCGGATGTCGATGGCTGCTTGTCCATAACCCAAGATCTTCTTGAAGGTACGTGTTTGCTTCATTGAGTAACTCAGTTTTTTGAGGTCAGGTGAATGTCTGGACATCTCTTTGACGATGAAATTCATGTGTCCTTTTATAACAGCTTCATCATGGTCGTCACGTTGGAAGCTTGGTGTCTGGCAAAGGAAAAAATATGTCAGCCCTTACTTCAACAGAGTAAACCAATATCATTCATTTTCCCCCCAAACAGTGCCTGTTTAAGCAAAGCGAGATTATGTTGCACGACTGCCGCTTTACTGCTAAGAAAGTTGGCTTGCAGAATCGAATAAGCTGTAGGTCGTTACTAGCAAGCCAAGTCACAGGCCACTGTTGCTGCTTGTGAAAGAGTAAAATGGAATTAAAAAAATGTTTGCCATGCGCCTTGGCCTTTTAGTTTGTAGTGGTGCTGGCACAGCACTGTCGTGTTTGTGCTTCCCCAAAAGCTCTTTAGCTGCCTGCACGGCCGGCACTGTTCTAAGATTTTTTCGCATGTATCCAAATTTATATTGCACAGATACTTTCTAGGAATCCTACGAGTAAGCACATTGCTGGATGGAAGATTCTGTGCATCAACATGAATTAGTGATCTCAGTGGAGTTCTTGCTGCATCAACAAATATAAGAAAAAAGGAAGCCTGAAGTTAGAAGTGCTATTTCGTATTCTCTGCTGCTGCATAACAGCAATTCTGGCTTGTCATGCATTAATTTGTCTCAACAAATAAAG
>NW_023606857.1:0-80001 GCF_013339745.2 Dermacentor silvarum | reverse complement strand
AAGTCATAAGGGAAGGCAGGGTGGTTAACCAGGCTGAGCCCGGTAGGCTACCTTGCACTGGGGAAGGGGGAAAGGGGATTGAAATAGGAGAAGGAAGAGAAATGTTCATACCTGGCACAGTTACACAATCAAGCGTTCATCGCTGAGTTTGTTCACAATCAGTGATACAGGTCAGTGCACCTCAAAAAATGCAGCAGCGCCTTTGTAGCCCTGCACATAGCAGACGCATACGGCCACGGGCCCATGATCCTCTGCCCCGTAAAAGGCCTGTCGTCTAAGTGCCCCAAAGGCGTCCGAAGGGTACTCCTCTCATCTTCGTATCTGTGAAAGACTCATAAGAGATGTCTGGTGGTTTCCTCAACACCACATGTGATGCAATTGGCACTGTCCGCCATTCAAATTAGGAATGGATTGGCGTTTGTAAAGGAAACTACTATTCGCAGGCGGCGCAGTATATTTCTTCTCGTCGGTTAAAACTCGGTAAAATTTGTAATTGCATCTGTGGGTCCATGACATATATACGCCGGTTGGTAAACTCGGGTGTCTTTCATTTTCTCAGAGTTATAATATGGGCAAAATTGTTGAGGTGCCACGCTGCATCTGTTCTCGACAACGGTATCGAGATTTTTTCACACTTTTCATGTGCCTCATAGGCAGCTTTGTCGACGCGTTCATTGCCAGTGATGTTACAGTGCCCAGGTAGCCACTGAAATAAAATGTCGTGCCTCTGTCCACCACTTCATGGTCGCGTAATTGTATCTCTGCTACCAATTGATCATGTAGGCTGCGGCGCAGAGCTGATAAGGTTGACTCTCGGGCTGCCTTTCAGTCACAGAATATATCCCATTGATTTGGTGACTGTTAGTGCACATAAAGCACTGCGCTACGGAGGGCGGTGTGTTCAGACCCTGTCGATGCTGTGATGTGGCTGATCTTGCACTGCTTGCAGAATGATGTCGCGGAATAACTACCGCACCAGTAGAGCTGGTCAGAGTCGTAGAGCCATGTATATAATTGTGTCTCCGCCAGCCAAAAGTGCGGGGTTCCATTACAGGAGTTGCAAAGAAGTCCTACATGCCTACTTGTACACTGCACCAAGCCGCTCTACATTTACTGCATGATTCCTTCTCTTATCGAATTTCGCTGTTGAAATTCAGAAACAACACACCGGCTGTGAGCGAGACTGTATTGAAGCGAGGGTAGGGGGAGGTCTACAGAAGAATGTCAACCACCTGTGGTTCATGCACGTGCATGTGAATATAAATGCACCACTGAAGCACCAGTGCGTCTGAATTCAACCCCATCAAAACACAGCCGCCATGACAGGGTATCAAACCTGCAACATTTTGCTTAGCGACAGAACACCCCAGCCACTGATCCATAGCGGCTCTGAGTTGGCGGTGTAACGCACATGCGGGCGTGACTTGAAGCGTACCTCTTTCAGAGGCACCAAAGTTAAATTAATTTCGCAGTCGTCGATAGAAACCACAATCTATAGCACAATACAATAAGCACACACACCACCAGAATAAGCACGCCATATTGGGGACTCCACAATAATTTTTACCACCTGGGATTCATTGCCGCGCCACCATTGTGCGATTCATGTGTAGTTTTGCATTCAGGTCCTATTAGAATCACGGCCGCCTTGGATGTGACTAAACCTCGTGCACTGCAGCCCACCACCCTAAACATGAAGCTGCCGCGCCGGGTACATGCGTGACTGGTTCCAAGGCAAAAGCAAAGAACGTACACAATCAGCGACTAGTGTGGTGAAGAGATACTTTTTTAAAGCAGACTAGCGCAGTGTTTGTCTCACGAATCGGAATAAACGTTTAGCCTAATGGCTGTTAAACACGCATAGTTTGGACATTCGCGTTACTCAGTGGTTTCTAAAAATTTTGGTGAAGACACTACGGACGATACTGCAGTGTACCGGGACGAAAATAAAAAAAATGTTACATACCACAGTTTCAATGTGAACAATTCAGTGTTCTGCCTTTCACAATAGTAGTGCTATTAAAACGTCGCACATTTTTTTTTCTTTGTAGACGTGCAAGGAAGGTGTTTGTGGAGAACACGACTGGAAATAGATACGTCAGGATCGACTAGTTGCTTTGTGAGAGCGACGTACAAACGATGGGGAGAAACTTTGTGAAAATTTAGCGCCATATTTGATTTCTTGCTTTATTATGCTGAACACGTCTATCATTAAAATAATTACGAACTTGGCAGATTATTTAGGTGTGCTCCTAATATTCGAACATTCAATAAAATTGAGTAAGCGGCTCATAAGTTCATGTCCATGGTTTGTGTTTCCCTTAGAAGCCACTATAACCAAGCCCACTTCATCGTTTCAGTACACATCGCATAACGTGGCCCTAACCATCTACAAATGTAAAATTTTAGTCAGCTCTCATTCTCTCCGGGGACCGGGAAAATTCTGCAAGCTTTTTACGAAACGGCTACAAAGATGCAATAAATCAGGGTCTAACCATTTTGATTTAACTCCTAAATGTGCATCCGCTCCGCATTACCTCCAACCTGCCCTTTATTACAGCCAAATACCAACTAGGTGAAAGAACTACTTGTATCAAGACACATTGACAACATACAAATTACGTTCTCGAGCGCTTCTTATCGTACTGACAGCTTTGCTGTAGATTTAGGAACACGAATAGTATATATTCAAGTACACTATATACAGGATCAAATAATGTCTAGGGACATGTAAAGATATAAAGCTTTGCTTCTGACTGGTTCTTCTCTTTAGTTTATTTCTTCACGCCATATTCGTGTTCGCGCAGTGCGTTTCGAATGCGTATGGTCTCCTTCGGACGGCCAGATGATTTTAAGGCTCGTTAACGTCTGTGTTATTATGAAAAGCCGATACAATCAAATAAGGTGTCTAGGCTAGCTACCTCCTACGTCGACGGTACCTGTTCTCGGACGTCAAACACCCCATGAAGTGGATGAGCGGCACGTGAAGCACAGAACCTTAGGCGTACAGCTAATGACTATTGAGCAACTAATTTCATCGCGCTGTAACTAGAAAGGGAAGATACGGTGATCGCAACGACTTCTTTTCCTTCAGTAAACATCCCGCGGGGCGTCTGCGTCAGCAGGCGTTTGGTGTGTTGCGACACCACGGACCCGAGCACACGAGGGTCGGACCCTCCCACGCTTACCCGTGCGTGGCTTGGCCGTGTCCGGGGAAAAGGGGATCCTAGGGGTTGAGCCGATGCCGGGAGTTTGGACCTTTAGGGCCCCCCGGCGGAGGCAACACACTTCTTTGGCCTCTGCTTCACGTAGACGGCACCCCCGGACTTACCCACCCGGGGAAAATCGGTAGTTGCCTTTTCCTGTCTCCCTCTCCAATCGTCGTCTTTCCCTCTCACTTTCAATGTTTCCTGTCTTCTTCTCCCTTCCATTTACTTCCAACCTTCCTGGCAGCAAGGGTTAACCTTGTGTGTCATAACCGCCCTTGGTTATACGTATTTGGTTATAGCGGGAACGTACAGCTGGCGTTTGGGGGCTTGTGTTTAACAGGTCCTACAGCGTCCGCTCGTTGGGCTCCATGGTGGGTGGCTGGCGTTCCTGCCGAAAGATCGTTATTTTTCATGGTTTTTTCTCTCCCCGCGTTACACGGTCGCTCCCTTAAGCGTGGGCGCACCGAAGACGTCTTCATATTTTTTGGCCGGCAAACTGAAAACTTTCCTCGATTCCACATAATCCATTGGTAAAAACCCCAAAAAGACGGTGAGAATGATCTCACCTTTTCTAGTTTCAAAATGTCTAACAGAAACGTTTGGCGCAGACTACAAAGCATCAAAGATGGCTAGCGGTGTTCTCCTATTGGAACTCCGCGATAAGAAGCAACATGACAAGCTCCTTACCTAGCCTCATTTGGGGACATCCCAGTGACAATTACCCCGCACCGCACGATGAACACCACCCGTGGTGTTGTCTCCGATGACGACCTGATGCAACTGGAAGAAAGTGAACTATTAGAAGGCTGGAGTGAACCAAAACGTAATCAATGTGAAGAGAATTATGCTAAGGCGCGATGGAAAAGAGATGAGAACAAAGCATTTAACACTTACATTTGGTTCAAGTGTGCTTCCTGAAAGTATTGAGACAGGGTACGTGAAGCTCCGGGTAAGATCATATGTCCCGAACCCTCTGCGATGTTTTAAGTGCCAGCGATTCGGCCACAATTCACAGAACTGCCGAGGCCGACAAACATGTGCGAAATGTAGTGCCAAGGAACACTTCGCCGAATCATGTGAAAACACCCTCCACTGTGTGAACTGTGACGGGGACCACGCCGCGTACTCGCGGTCGTGCCCGTCATGGAAAAAAGAAAAAGAAATTGTCGCAATCAAAGTAAACGAAAACATCTCATTCAAGGAGGCACGAAGGCGGGTATTATCCCTGCCCAAGAACACCTTTGCCGATGTGGCGCGTCAGGGGGCAGCGACACAACGGTTTCCGGCGGCTGTCTGGCCCGCACGCAGTGAGCCGCCAGCGACGGCATCAACCCCCTCGGCGGCTGCAGCCAGCGCTGCTCCGCCAACTCAGAAGAAGGGGCCATCGACCTCCGGGCAGGTGGCCACCAGGGCCTCGTCCCTCGAGACGAGGCTTTCACTTCAAACCAACCGCTCGCAAGAGCGCGTGTCAAGCGCCTCGCAAGAGGCGATGGACAAAATAACCGGCCAGACGGCGCCGTCAGCGCCTAAAGAGCGGCAAGAGTCTCGCGATCGCTCCAAAAAAGAAAAAGCCCGCATCACAGGGCCCGACAAGGGCTCTGTAAATTAAGTTAGTCTCTTTAACACACAGCCCAAAAACACTTTCAACATGAATACACAAATAATACAATGGAACGTCAGAGGACTCCTACACAACCTCGATGACGTCAAAGAAATCCTACACTGGTTTAATCCTAAGGTGCTGTGTGTTCTAAAAGAGTTGACTGTTGGGCTAGTTGGTGTTTAGACATAGGAACCATTGTTAAAAGCGCAAAACCACACAACACAAGATAAGACCAGACGAGCACAGGCGCAAACTGACAACTGATTTATTGAAGGCCGATCTCCAGCTATATATACCAACAGGCTGCGCAGGCGCATCGTCACAACAACCCCCCGGAAACATCAAACATATCACGAAAGAAAATCAATTTCAGCTTTATACAGCGCAATAGAAGTGTCGCTGACACACTCTTCACCTGCCTTTCTGATTAAGAATGCTTCCAACGTTTCACGCGCCGTTTTTTGTCTGCTTCTGCCTACAATTTTTGCACATCGGAAACGTGGTTCACAATTCGGGCAGTTCATGCAGTGGTCGACAAGATGACTTCTCTCCTTGTTAATTAGATTTCTTGCGTGTTCCCTGAGCCGGTCATTGAGGCAGCGCCCCGTCTGGCCGATATATACTTTGCCGCAGGTCAGGGGAATCTCGTACACAACGTTGTTGGCACACTGAACGAAACGTCGTTCATGGTTCTTTTTACAGCCTCCCTTTTCCTCGGCACAGGTGGTGCGACGGCTAAGCTGAGCAAGCTTCTGGGGGACCGAGAAAGCCAACGGCACGTTGAACCGGCTAGCCACTTTTTTCAGGCTATGTGTGACCTTGTGTATGTACGGCACCACTTCTGGCCTCTGGAAGCCCTCCAGGGGCTTCGCGGCATCTGGGTTGCAACGGTGCTTTATCTTCTTAAGAAGCGTCTCAGCCACAGACAAGACGACCGAACCAGGGAAGCCGGCTGAAAACAGCCTCCCCAATTGAAGGTTAAAACTATCCTGCACCTTGTGAATGCACGACTTCCGAAGTGCTGAATCTAAACAGAGAGTTGCGATGCCTCTCTTTACCGTTTTTGAGTGAGCTGAATTGTACGGAAGGAGCTCTTTTTGTGCACGCGGAGAGTACGCCCAGCAAACATGCCTTTCGTTGAACGTCAATCGCAAATCTAAAAACTGAAGCTTGCTTTCGTCTGGACGTTCAAAGGTGAAGGTTAGCCCTTTTCCATGATTTCTAAAATCTTCTAGAACACTCTTCATCGCATGCTCATACGAGGATGAGCACTTGTTAAACAGAACTAAGAAGTCGTCCACATAACGAAAAACTTTAAGGACCTTGTCACTGTAAGAAGAAATAAAACGATCGTGTAAAGAGCGATCGATGGTTGATAAAAAGATATGACACAACACAGGCGCGATACATGAACCAATACAGATGCCTTTCTTTTGAAGAAAAATCTGGTCGTCAAATTTGATAAAAGTGGACTGGAGGTCAAATTCCAAAAGGGCTAGAAGGTTTTCTACAGACATGCCGGCGCCATTTTGGAACGCAACCACACCATTTTCATCAATGCATTCTTTAACTGCGAGAAACAGTTCACTATGTGGCACCGCGTAAAAGAGATCTTCCACGTCGACAGAAAACGCGAAACCAATATCATTGTTGCCTTCAAGAAAGTTCACTACATCAGCGGAACTTTTTGTGAGAAACGGATCAGTTATCACGAGTTTATTTAGGGTTTTAAGCAGAAACTTACTGACGCAATGCTGCCACGTGCCCCGTTCGTTCACAATGGTACGAAATGGGGCATCGGGTTTATGCGTCTAAACGCTAAAAAAGACGTTCAGCGCAGCACTATCACTGTTTGTGATATCTCGGGCGAGCTTAAGAAGATCTAGGCTCTTGCAAAGTTCCACGGCTTTACTTTTAGCTCTTGCCTTGCCTTTCATCACGCAAAAGAAATTCTTATTGACAGCCACAGCAGCTTTTTCATAGTACATAGTTTTGGGTAAGACAACGAAACCGCCTACCTTATCTGCCTGTAAAACGCACAATTCATTGTTTTTAAAGAACTTCACAACACGTTTCAAACTGTCTTTAGCACCCCTTGAATTAACCTAATGAAGATTCTGTCTCACACAACATGGGGCAGCGACAGGAAATGTTTAATGAATCTTTACAAGAGCCTCATTAGATCGCGACTGGATTATGGCGCTGTAGTATATCACTCTGCTGCCTCAAGCGCGCTAAAGATGCTAGATAGCGTTCACCATTTAGGTATCCGCCTGGCCACCGGCGCTTTCAGAACAAGCCCCATTGACAATGACAATGACAATGATGTTTATTTGCATCAGTACATAACGCATCAGTACATGACGCGAGGGGCATGCAGAAAAAGCTGCCACATGGACAGCTTGACGAAGCCGCAGGCCCCCGCATTGGCGTTTGCGCGACGTTAGTACACACAGAAGCAGTACATCATTGTTTGCAAATGCCATTTGCACAAAATTAACCATCGCAAACCATGCAGAGCAAATGAAGAACAAAAAAAATTGTGTCCTAACAACAGGGCATAATAAAAGGAAAAAGAAAAAAGCATCTCCAACCAATAAGGACAAATGAGCAATGGTAGGCATAACGGTATCGCAACTGTTCGAAAAAAACATAAGGGCGAGAAAAATATAATCAAAAACACAAGCCGTAACATTAACATTTCTCATACAGACTAAACAAACGAAAGTAACAAGAATATATGCAATGGGACTAGTTAGTTCCGATAAAAAAAATTAAAAATTGCGAAAGCCAGGAAAAAAAATCTAGTGCAGGCAGAAATAACTATACAGAGCTTTCAAAGAGGTATTTTCCAATCCACTGGTTTCGTTGTGCAATTTATTCAGTAGCCTTGGCAGATTGTTACGAAGAGTTTGCTGTCCGTATGTCGTTCTAACAGTTTCCACTTTCCAAAACTCTCTCGTCCTGGTCGTATATGCTGTAATGTTGATTTTTAGATCCGCTAGTGTTCTTAGAAAGCTGACTCCATTTTTTATTTCTTGTTTGTATGCTCTACAGAGTCGATAATCGTACATATTGGCAATTGGCATTATATTATATTTTATGAAAAAGTCACGTGTATGAACATATTTTGGAACGTTTTCTACGACTCGTAAGAATTTTTTTTGCAGAACATAAAGTTTTTCCAAATTTCCCTGTGTGGTAGTAGCCCAAACTAAGTGACAGTAGTTTAGACTAGAAAGAAACAGTGTGTTGAAAATCAGCATCATTATTTTTGTTGGCAGTATATGACGGTTACGGTAAACAAGCCCGATTGTTTGAGATAATTTTGTCGCCAAGGAATTTACATGCATATCCTATGATAAGTTTTCTTGGAAAATAACGCCTAAAGTTTTAAAGCATGGAACAATATCGATAGGCGTTAAATTTAGCAATATAGGCATATTAATTATTACGTTTTTATTTTTGCTCCGGAAAACTATTGCTTTTGTTTTGTTTGTGTTTATTTTAAGACTATTTTTACATGTCCATTCATGTAATCTTTGAAGGATTAAGTTTGCTTCCTCAACTAATTCATCCGCCGACTTTTTTATCAGAAATATGCTAGTATCATCGGCGTAAATTATATAGTTTGCCTTGATACTGATACTAATGATATCATTAATATATAAATTAAATAGGAAAGGTCTCAATATACTGCCTTGTGGCACGCCACAAGAAACGGGCAGTGGACTAGAGAGTTCATCATTAATACCGACCCTTTGCTTGCGGTGTTCTAGATAACATGTGATGAGGGATGCAGCCTTCCCGCGGTAGCCATAACGTAGGAGTTTCCTAATAAGAAGTAAATGATTGACACAATCAAATGCTTTTGTAAAATCTACAAACAACCCCAGAACCAGCTGTCCCTCATCAATTGCCCTTGAAATTAACTCTTTCTGAGAAATTAAGGCACACTCCGTGCTGAGACCTTTGCGAAAGCCAAATTGGCATTCATTTAGAAGGTTATGTTTTTGCTCAAAATCTATAAACCGATTTAAAATTACTTTTTCAAGTACCTTCGAGAACATAGGGAGGATTGATATTGGACGATAGTTGCTCATGTCATTTTTGTCACCTTTTTTATATAGGACACTAATGCGAGCTTCTTTCATTTTACTGGGGAAAATAGGCTGATTGAGACAAAGGTTGAAAATATATGCAATGCATGGAGCCAGAATATCAACAACGTATTTTAAAGGTTTTATCTGTAACCCGTCAATATCTTTCGCACTGCTGTTGTTAAGATTTTGAAAGCTTATACGTCGAATCAAATGAGTGGTCACTCCATCTGCAGAGAACATACACCAGCCTCACATATTTCCTTAAAGTCCACTCTAATCATCAGCATCCGTGTTTTAATACCGTTAACAATATGACGTGTGTTACACTTTTTCGTAATCGTGTCTCTGTAAGACAGCCTTTCTCACTGCGTGTCAGGGAGCTTAGCGAAGAAATGGATATCCCACTCCTCGAACATCGCTTAATGCCTTCAGCCAAGCTGTTACCACCTTGGGAGTGGCAGGTAGTAGCATGTGATATATCATTTGCAGAGGTTACAAAGCACGCTTCAGAGGTAGAAATCCGAATGCATTTCCTAGAATTGCAGTCCAAGTACTCGTGCACAGAATTTTACACAGACGCTTCTAAATCGCATGTCGGAGTATCTTATGCAGCCGTCGGTCCGAATCCGGCGTACTCCACCCCGAAACAAGCATCTTTATGGCTGAGGCCTACGCAATATTGTCAGCTGTAAAGCATATAACAAAATCAAAACTTCAAAAAACTGTTATATTTACGGACTCCCAAAGCGTCGTAAAAGCCTTGAAGTCACCCTGTAAACAGAAAAACCCTGTTCTCATTGAGCTCTATGCTGTTCTTTGTAGAGCATACGCAACTAACCAGCATGTCATTAAATGCTGGGTGCCTCGGCATAGAGGCATCGAGGGCAATGTTCTTGCCGACCAAATGGCCACATCAGTCACATCACCCGCTATTAAACCTACAGCTGCTGCTCCTGCAACAGATTTAATACCTTTCGTGCGAAAGAAACTGCGAAGCCACTGGCAACGCTTGTGGGACGCTGAAGCAAATAATTAGCTCCACTTGATTAAGCCACAGTTAGGGTCCTGGCCCTGCACAACTAAAACACGACGAACTGATGTCCTATTCTGTCGTCTCAGAATAGGACACACATATGGTACTCATAATTTTCTATTGAATGGTGATGAGCCTGCAACCTGTGGTAGATGTGGCGAGAGGCTCACCGTCCTCCACGTCCTCCTGGAGTGTCGGGAAGCCGAAAGGGAAAGAAAGAAACACTTTCCTCTAGCATATCGCTATTGTGTCCCTCTACATCCCGCCATGTTTCATGGTAAAGAACCGCTCTTTAAGACCAAAGTAGTCCTCGCATTCTTGAAAGATGTTGTGCTACATGTTATTCGCCCAATAAGTTCGTAGCGCATCCTCTCTCTAGAGGATGTTGCTGTGACAGTTTTTTTTTCTTTTTTTATAGCACATGCCTCCAGGCTCGTGTGTCTCAAGGGCTCTGTTTAGGCACTTTTGCTTCTGGCCAATTCTTGCATCTGTAAGTCATATTATTCTTTTGCAATGTATTGTTCATGTCTATAAGACACATCATTAGTCATTGCCATAATCTTATTACGTATAGATTTTTACGCACTTTACAGCGACTGTTTTTAGGCCCCTTTACAGCCATGCCACATCTAATGTTCATATAATTGACTATTCATATACCACTAACAAATCATTACCAGCGTCTCGGCGCTCTTTGGCCACATCTGGCCCTTGCGCCAATAAACCACAATAATCATCATCATCCTTCAGTAAACAGTATAAGAGCTGGTAGAGGCCTAGGTGTGCTGAACAGGTCACAAAAGACGCTGACGCGTCCAAGAGAATCAAGGCCCAATAACAGTCTGTCAATTAGTAGTCTTCTGGCCGACGATTTTTGAGTCTTTTTTTTACCTATACTAAATTATCCCTTAACAATACGGCTAGTGTAGGTAGAGTGTGCATGGTGCCGGCTGGTGCAAGGCAGGAGAAATAGGAGGTTGCAAGGAGAGGTCCTTGCTCTGCAGTGGACATAAATTAGCTGATGATGATTACGGCCAACAAAGTAAGAAAATACCACCCGAAAGAAAATTATTTGTTTGCTCACTAAACTTTAGTCTCGCAAAATGACAGCGCAGCCACTCGCCACGCTGTCTTTGTAGTCAGGGGCTTCTTCTTAGTGTTTAATAAAATGAACGATCAGAACAGCTCTTTCGCAGATCAATTGAACGCCACTTACTGTGAAAGCATGGTCATATGTTTTAATTATATATATTCTTATTAGTTAACGCATGTTCCCCCACTTACTTGAAAAGGAACCTTGAGGAACAGAGAGATGCTTTAGACTTCAGTAACGGCTTACTAGGGTTGAGAGATCGTACGATGAAAAATTTATTTAAATATTGGAAATATTATCATCTGTGCAAGTGAAATAGTGATCCCCAGTAATCTTATCTATGCAGCAGGTAGCGTATCCCAACTTTCCGGGTCACGTAGGGTTTTCTTGATCCATGGCATAAATTTATAGACTCGAATTGTAAATACAAAAATCCCTCTCTTATCGCAACTTATTCCGAGGCTGTGCACGCCAAGTTGCACGGACTTCCTATTGTCTTGTATCATTGTAACCGGTGCACCGGAGTCGCCCTGCAGAGAAGAATCGAACAAACATTTATCCTGGCCGTCCTCGTTCAGCAGAAACTGACGGAACGGCCTTGAGACGATCGCCACAGGAACACAAGCAAACGCATATAAGTGCAACTTTGTTGCATCAGTGCCACCAGTAAGTACACATTGCCCACTCACTTCTTTCTGTTCTAAGAAGTGTGTGGCCAAATCCCAATGCGTTGGTACAATTATCCATGAACATTAGAACATGAAAAATGCCACCGTGATTTATTAAGACGCTTGTACAGAGCTCCCCAAATGGGAAAACAGGATTGTGGATCTTCCTATTACCTGTATTTCTGATGTTACTACTGCTCAAAAGTAATCTACAGGGCAATGAACTGTGTAAAACTACATGAAATGAATGTCATCACAAAATGTTACGAAGTCCGGAGATTCATAAGAAAAAGTACGTGTAGTAAATTTATTATCTTGTTATAGAAATAAATAAACCAAAGTATATGTCCCTTAGAGAAATGTTATAAATCTTAAAGAATCAATCATTCCCAGAGTTCATCTTTTTCTAATAAGGATAATGTTCAGCGTGGCGAAATACATCAAACACAATTCTCAATGGCTTGTATTGAGCTTAAGCGGCTGCATAATTAGACACAGGTATATAAAGCAACATTCAAATCAAATCAGTTTATTCGGACATGAACATGTCGAAACACAACATGCCCAATGGCTGCAACATCCGTAAAAACAAAATTTAACGAAAACTAGAGCGTCTTAGCTTACCAACCCTTTGGAAAGTAGTGATATCATACTCACAAATAATCTAAATTTATAATAACAACCAAAAGTATTGTAGGTTTTTATGATGTATCACCGATCTCAGGGGCGTACGGATGTTACGAGAGATGGAGTTTGGAGACGCAGGGCAGCACAACAAACATATTTTAATTACACTCAACCCCAAACTACCTCAAAATAAAACACAAGGAAGAAACACAAACACTTATACAACCTAATTAACAATAAAATGTCGTGTCCTTAGTTCCACCTGCGTTAGTTTCCTACGCAACAGTCTCGCAACCCTAGCTTCTGGCTGAGACGCTACAAGAAAGGACAGCTCTTACTGCCTTTTGTTGTAGCACGTATATTCCAAGTCCGAAGCGTGTCTCATCCTCATCATAGTCAGCGTTCTCGCCAACTCTGTAAATGTTGCTGCCTGCCTTGGTATTGGCCAGTCAATTCGTCTGTCTCTGATGCCGATGTCTCGAACGCCGTCGGTGACGTGGCAACAAGGCCCCAAAGGTTAGGCCTAACTCCGGGTTGTGCCGCTGCTCCCACCCCGTTCCTTCTTCGAGTGCTGACGAGATGCCCCGGCGACTATCCTATATGTGCTGGTCTTCCTCTGAAGGGAGATCCTTCCTGGAGTACCCGGCACTGCCGTGAGTGGCTGCAGCAGGTCCAAGGAGCCCCGTTCGAACGTCGCCGAGGTCGATGGCCACACCCTGGACTGCCAGCGTCACGAACTTGACCGAACCTCCATGGCTCCCGTCGTCAGTGCGATGCTGACGCTACAACCTTCTTGGCCCAGAGCCACGTCGATAATGCCCGCTCAGCGTTGCTTCTCCCTAGATAACGGCTCGGGTCACCGCCTAGAGGGCTCGTGCCGTTCGGAACGCGACGTGATCTTCGTCGTCTTCGTTCTTTACGCACCGCATGTCTCTTGACATGACAGTTTTAAAATCATGCAAAATACCTTCGCATATCGCTGTGTCATACAAAGAAAACATAGAGCTGGGTAAGTTATAATTAAATATGATGGATATTAATAATTTGATGGATATTAATTGGTTAGCCTGCCTGCGTTTGTGGCATGCCAGAAACGCTGTCGCTCGTAGGCGCCGACCCGTCCAGCGCTAGTGACGCGAAATGTCACCAACGCGTTCGGCGTCGACAAGCAACAGCGTTCTTGGCACAGCGCCAACCTTGGTTAGCCTGCCTGCGTTTGTGGCATGCCAGGAACGCTGTCGCTCGTAGGTGCCGACGCGTCCAGCGCGTCAAGCGAAATGTCGCGCAAGGGAAGGTACCACCGAAAATTATCGCTCGAGAATACTTTTCTGCATGCGTAGTTAAGTTAAACCAAGACCTAGCAGGGGGGCAACCAAGGTAATAAATACGTAAACAAGCTATCACGCTAACAGCGGTCATAACGCGTTTCAAAACGATTTCAGATTATAGCATTGTATGACAGCCTCAGGCGGCTTATTTATTAGTTCTGTTCGACTGTAACCCATCAGATAAATTACCTGCTTAACTATCAGCACGCAATAATGCCTTTTCAGAGTATTTTTGTCCACATAAAGCCCCCGTGCTGCCTGCTAACTGATCATCAGATGCGCGCAGGCAACGCGTCTCTCGGAGGGGGACGCGAGAATAGCGGATGCCGTAGCAGGCGACGTGGTTGTCTCCACCCTGTATTGAGCGGTGGGTGAGGAGGTCATCGAGACACCCTATACACCGTTAGAGTGTACTAGATTGGGGGAGTGGGCCCACCGAGGGCTCCGCGCTGAGGCATTTTTTAATTGAAAATCCAGGTGGCGCCACCGTCGATTATCTCCCGAATGAGCTGCCCCGCTCGCCGGCCGGACGCTTGTCGCGTCGGACACCCTACCGCAGCTGCATAGAGATTTGACAGGCGGATACTCGGTGGCGGTAACATTGCGATTATTCCCCACCAATCTATTGTAAATAAAATGGAAAAAGAGCGGCGAAAAGAACGCAAATGACGCAACAACGACGGTGCGTCGAGCAGACGTCAGCTGCTCAGCCCGCGAGCTTGCCGCAGCCAATGAGTGCTGCCAAAACAGCCGGAGCCAACGTTTATTGGTCGGAGATTCAGAATAAGGCGATGGCAGCGCCGCCACATTTTCCGCGTTTTTTTGCTTCATCCTCGGCGCTTGCTAAGGCTTCCGTTGGACCCACTTCCACATTCTAGTACACTTTAACTCCGTTTCTTACTTCAGGTGCAACGCTGTGGAAGCTACGCAAGAGGTACGGTCATTAAAATGTATCACTCCGCGCGTTCCGTCTATGCTTCTCTGCGCGCCAGCGGCGTTTCCTCGCGCGAGCTGGCACCTGCTGCTGCGTCGGGCCGCAAAAAAAGAAAGAAAAGAAACTGCGAAAAGCAATGTTATAAAACAACGTGTTAGCAGCCGTATCGAGTACCTGGTTAGTTTGTTTCTAAGGGTAATTTCATTTTTTCGTTCATAACTGAGCATATATATAGAACATTATTACAGAAATTGGTCAACAAGCACCGAACTACTTCTAAGTGCGAACGCAGCCACTGCAAGAAGTATCTCTAGCCTCCACAGCGTTGCACCTGATGTATGAAACGGAGTATAGAACACTCACGCCATATCTCGTGCTACTACGTAACAGCGATATCGACTTCCTCCGCCACCTGTGTTGTGCGGAGAAGCCTGACGGTAGAAGATGCGAGTCGTGAACGTAAAACACCAGGAAACGTGAAATAGTTTAGCGTGACCACACCCGTCAGCAGCCGTCCGGCTTACTTGGTTATTGTATTGATTCGTCAGTGCTGTAACGCGTATATAACACGTAATTGGACGCAAGAATACGCATCAAAAGGAAAAATGGTCATGATAGACTAAAATGAGAAAAAAGAATCACAGATACTTACTTTACAAAGTGTACTTGAATTGGTTTTCGCACACAGTACAAATTTTGAATCCAAAACACCCCAGTCGCCTGTTATATGGCTTAAAATTTCGTCGCACGCTTGATGCGACATGGCTTCAAGAGTAATGTAGAGTAGTGTTTTTGCGAATTCGGAAGGTTCTCCTGCCGAAAAATAAGTGTTTAAAATTCATTAGGTAACATTTCTCATACGCGTCAAGCCAGGCCGCTTGCTGGAGCATAACTTGTACGACTTGTACATAAAAAAACGTGTAGTGTTTACGATAGTTATGAGCAATCTTGTGTAACATTACAACCGTTAGGTTCGCAGGCCTGCTAAAGCTTGCATGCAGTTGACACATACGCACATCGATACACGTAGTATTTCGAAAGCGATAAAGGTATGCAAAGAACTTTGAGCTATACTATGTGCCACGACATTAACCCACTATACATACATAGACAAATGATTTCTTTGGAAATGCCAACAAGCTGCGCCCCCCTCCTCTTCTTGCTTGAAAAAATACAATCTGTGCAAGAAAGAAGTTTATCCTCTTGATGAAACTCTACATATTCAGGGCCGACTTATTACGTAAGCTGATCGATTCCTTCCTGCTCAAGCTTAAATCAAAAAAGTGTGCCGCCCCGGATTCATATAGGTGTCGCGTACACCAGACGTTACATGCACCTAACAGTTTGCAGTGACAGTTATCCCAATCAAGAACTCTGTCAGGTGCCACAAACATTGAACACGTAATTCTGGTTTGTCCCGAGTATGCCCGGGAACGACAAAAACTCGTATCTTTCATCGCACACGTCTAACAGAGACTGCTATACGATGAGTCAGTTTTAGGTGCTTGGCCTGACACCTTGGCTACAAGAGCATTCGCGGTTTTCTGAAATCTGCTGGGCTATAGACCTACGTTTTTAAGGTTGGTGTACTGTATTGCGATCGTATACTGGGTGTACCAGGTAACTTTAGCCAAACATTAAAAGTATACAGTGAAGACTAATTATGTAATTAGACGGAATGCAAAAAGATTTTGAGTATTTTACCTTGGTTCTGTCCAGCTACGTTGCATTTGCCCATTAAAAAAAAATTGGTTCAACTTACAGTGGGACACGTTATATACACAACTCCTCCTATCTTTAGCGTCATGCATGCTACTCTTTCCTCCGTGTCTCTTTTCCCGAGTGAAGAGTAGCAGTCCACAACATGCGATAGCTTTGGGTACTCTTTCTACCTTAATGCAAAAATTCATTCTTTCTCTCTCTTTCTTTGTTGTATCATCTGATAACCAAGCTCCATGTAACACAACGTTTCAATGTGCTTTATTCATTAGGTGGGAATCTACGACCTTGGTGATCTATTTATATGTCGCTTAATGCAGCATTTATGGTCTCGATGGCATATAATATCCAAAGTGCTTGTGTGCTACTTTTGTACACTACTACTGACAGCTTCTAGCGCTTCCAGGGTGACATCACTGAACGTATTCATGTTTAAAATACACATTTTTGGCACGAAACACGCGTACTACAAGGGCTAGCTTAAAGTTAGTAGGTGATAAATGCATGTCAGTATTTTCACATATACAATTGATGTGCAACACCCCACCTGCTGTACAGTGACCAATATACCGCTTGTATTTCAAAAATTTCTTAAACAGCACATCGCCAAGCCTCGTCATAGAGTCAAGTTTAACATTCAACAAAATTAGGCAAATGCAAAAATCATGACTTACGATTATTGATTATTCCCCAACCACCAGACATGAGTTTTTTGCCGTCAATCCGGAAGTGTCTTTTTGGCAGACATATCGGCCTCACAAACCTATCAAACCTAATCTTGTCTTCTACCTGTGGAAGGAAAGAAATGACCAGGAGAAATTTTACGGTGCCAGAAAATGGTCATGTCAATTCTAGGCAGTGCACGTGGCATTACGTACGGAAGGTGCTGTATTTGAGTACAAGAAAATACACTATATGCAAACTTTTTGCTAAAGCATTATTCTTTATTTGAGACAGCTAGGTAGGTAGGTAGGTAGGTAGGTAGGTAGGTAGGTAGGTAGGTAGGTAGGTAGGTAGGTAGGTAGGTAGGTAGACAGGCAGGCTGGCAGGCAGCTAGGTAGGTAGGGCGGCAGGCAGGCAGGCAGGTAAGTAAGTAGGAAAGTAGGTAATTGGGTAGGTAAGTAGCTAGCTAGGTAGGTAGGTAGCTATAGCTAGGTAGGTAGGTAGCAGTGTTGTACGGAACTATTTCCTTTTGTGAGGAACGGAGGAACGCTACCGTTCCGTTAAGGGCCGGTGGAACTGTAACGGTTGCCCGTTACGTTTATGAAGGAACAGCAGAAGGAACGGCGTTCCTTCTGCTGCTTCTGCTGGTTCTGGTTGCCTGTCACGTGACTGGGGGGCATTTTTTTCGTGAGTTATCCGTTGTATTTTTTATTACTAGCCTTCAAGATCGTCACGTGACGCTCCGCCCTGTAGTTTCTTTCCTCCATGCCAGCCTGCCGTAAAGGAACCATGACGTCAGGATCGCAGCGCCACTCGAGGGACTTCGCGGCGGATGGAAAGTTTCCAGTCTTACGGGCACCGAATCCTTCCCGCCGAGACACAGCATGAGCTGCCACGGTACTTGCTGGTACCAGTTGACTGCCCGCTGTCGCAGAAGAAGAACTTCGAGGGATTGAACCAACTTTTCCTCAAGTACAACACAGCAATACCCTCAAGCGCTTCGGTGGAGCGCCTCTTCAACATTGCCAACGAAGTGCTGACGAAAAAATCACCAGCCCTTCCCCTGTCGAGAAAAAGGGGTAAGCGATGCTTGTAGCAAGAACCCGCTATCGCAGGCATTCTGCTTCGTTTTCCCTAAACTCAGGGTTGGCGGCTCTTCGCTGACGTTTGGCCTCAACATCGCGCTTTCGCAACTCGGAGTCCGTGGCTCTTCGCTGACGTTTCGCCTGGGCTTCGGAAGCCCTCTCACTAAAATTTGCGCATCGATAGCAAGCCCATTGCCGAGCCAGTTCGCGGCGCCGTCGCTCAAACGCAGCCTGCTCCTCGGCGGGACGCACCACGCGTGGACCTCGCATCCGGACGCCGAAACTGATCTGAGGCGAGGGAAGCCCGGCGGAGCGCGCGCCAAGCCCCTTTCCTTTCCCTCCCCGTGACACACCAAACGTCCCTGATTGGTCGAGCGCGTCACGTGAACCAGCTCTACTCTGGAAGCGGAGCTCAAATACGCGGCTCCAGTATGAGCCCCATGTGATTTCTTTGTTTCTTTCCTTCCTTCTTTCCTTCCTTTCTTTCTTGTCTCTGGGTCATACGCGCATATCTTTGAGGGTATGCGCCACACGTGATTTTATTATCGTTAATCGTGACGTAACTGACGAGCATGTTATGTTATTGATGTCATGACATATCAGTCATGTTAGTCATACATTCGTACCGTCCATGCCAATTTTGGTATACACCAAGGGAACGAGACGCGAGTTTTTGACACGTTTTCGATAGGGATTTAGCGTGACACCACCACCGCCAACACTTGTGAGGCAATACAATCTTCGCTTTAAAATGGGTTCGTCTGTCAAGCGCCAACATCGCGAGGGAAATCTTGCTGAGTTCAAAGAAGGGACTTAACTAAGTTGCGAATATGTATTCTGGTTATTTATTTTTCCGACTCATACTGCAATATTGAACTAGCATTCATAAACGCCTATGTATTAAGGTGATAGCGTTAGTGCCCGTGTCGCAGAAAATCCGGCGTCGGCAACCGGCGTCGGCGTGCGATGTCGGCGGGTGGCGGAGAAAATCATTCCCAACCACCCCGACCGCGCAGGCCCTCCACGTGGTGCAAGGTTTTGGTGAAAAAAAATTCAATTTCTCACAGTAAAATCCGTCAGAAAAATGGCAAAGTACGACTTCACCATACGGCGTCGGATTCGGCGTCGGATTGTAATTTGAATGTACGAGAAAACCTAATTCTGCAACGAGAAAAATCAAACACCAACCCCTATTCCAGCATTTCTACCAGACCTACATCCGCGCGTTCGGGTATTTTACTTGCCAAAATGATATCCAGATGGCGCTTGCATCCTAGGCAGGTCAAATTGGGAATTCGCTTGCTAATTTGTTTTGGACACGCGCGTGCGTCGGGGCAATAGTCCGATAACGCTGTCGCGTTCCACTCTCAAAGGCGAAGCTTAAGCGTACTCCAGGAGGAAGACGACGACGCTGACAAAGCGCAGGCGCCTCGCATGGGATCCGTACATTTTAATCTCTTGTGCTCAAAGAACCACCGCTGGACCCAAACTAACGTCGGAACCAGCTTCCGGAAGTGGTCAGCTACCGATCAAGAGCAGTCCCGACGCCAGGGACCCAGGACAAGGGTTTCTACGACCGAAAGTTCGAGCCGGTCACGGCGTCGATTCCTAACCCTAACGAGATCTTCAGCTCCTCCGTCTGGCCGAGAAACAGGGGCACCGCACCTGCGAACGCGCGCGGCGTCGATATTACAGTCTTCCCGGCTCCTGGGGACTTCGCCCAACGATCCGCACCCCGGTGAGATCAAGTAAGCGCCGCCCCTCCCCTCATTATGGATGTAGTAGAGGTTGAAGGCACAGACATAACACCCGAAGAAATTACCCCTGAAGCAGGGTGGCTTGTTAGCCACCGCCACAAGCAACGACAAACCACGCAGGCATCATCCCTACTCGTACATGGCTCCCTCCATGCAACAGAAAGCGTACGCACCGAGAGTACCCAGCAGTCCTCCCTACGCCGCCCACGAGCCCCACGGCAACCGCGATTTCCTAAGAACGATATCAAGATCGTCATTCGCCCAAGAGACGGTTTCAACGTGTCCAAACTAGGAGACGCTCAGATACGTGACTCAATACTGCAGATCACGGGCATTACAACCGAAGAAGCTGAGGAAGACATATATCGCACATGCGCGGATAATAACGACATTGTAGTTAGCACACCAATCATGTCTAACGCCGAAAAATACTGCCGCATCCGCAGTCTCCCCATCGGAGCCCTCTGCTACGCTGCCACAGCATACGCCACACCGCCGGAAGACACAGCCAAAGGAGTTATACATAACATCCCTTCATATGACACCGATCAAGACATTACCAAGAGCCTCGTTTACAAGAAGAACCGTACCATTCTGCAGGCCCGACGCATGGGCAACACGAATTCAGTGCTCATCGCATTCGACGGAAAGCAAGTACCGTACGATGTCTACTATCGTGGAGCAGAATACAAATGCTATCTACATAAGAAGCGCATTGAGGTCTGCGACATCTGCGGCACCGTCGGTCACAGGGCCGATGTATGCCCCACTCCGACTCAAAAGAAATGCAAGAGCTGTGACACAGTCACAGCTCATACCTGTCAACCTTGCTGCGCGCTCTGCGGCAAGGACCACACGACTGGCTATAAGGCCTGTCATCGCAGCTTCCAGACACCACACCTCCTACTCCAACGACGAAGGGAACGCCTACGACTGGAACAAGAAGAAGCGAACCAGGAGACTCGGCCATCGACCTCTGCAAGGGGAGACTCAGTTCAGCCAACGCTGAAGGCGACACCCCAACCACTAGCTCCCGAACGCAGCAACTCTCGTGGACGCAGCCGGTCTGGTGGACGCAGCCAGTCTGGTGGACGCAGTCGGTCTCGTGGACGCAGCCGGTCTCGTGGACGCATCGTGGACGCAGCCGGTCTCGTGGACGCAGCCACTCCCGAGGCGGACCGGATTCAACACCGACGCAGCATCAACGAAATGCCACCCTTAGGTCGACCACAGCTAAAGTCCAAGACGCTCCCCCCAAGGTAAGCTGGGCCAGCATTGTCTCCCACACAGGTCACACCACACAACCTAAAGCCACCACAGTGAACACAGTTAGTGATGCTACCATGCACAGCTTCATGCAGGAGCTCCGATCCTTACGTGCTGAGATACAAGACCCCAAGACAGAAAAGGTTAAGCTCAAATCACAACTTGCAGACACACAACCCAAGCGATTAACATCAAATGCAGACATTGTTCCTGTCCCTGCAGTAGAGTCTCCGCCCACCATCCAACAATCAACCCCGCACAAACGCAAAGCCCTTGATCCCATCACACAAGCGACATCATCAGCATATACTCCAGAAGGTAGTGTCAACTCTGAGGCTCTCACTCAGCTGCAACAGCGGATCGAACGTAAACTCAGCGAAGCATTAGACTGCAAACTCGCCGAATTGCTCGACGCCTCCATTACAAAGGCTCTCGAACGCGCAATGGACACCCTCCTTACTGCGAAACTCGAAACGCTACTACTACCCAGAATTGGGCAGGCCTTTGCAGCAAGAGAAAAAAAGCGGCAAGAAAAAATGGACGTCACGCACAAAGCCTTTCAAGACATGGTAGCGACCCTGGCTCAAAATCACAATACCCGTTTGACAGAGTTGGAAAATTCCCTACTCCGTCCCAGAGCAGGTCCCCTAAAGAAGCCGTACTCCCGTCCCGACAAAGATGGCTGCGAGCAATCGCGAACGAGCCACCTACTGCATTTGGCAGTGGAACTGCCGGGGCTTCCGGCGAAAACGAGCACATTTAAAGCAATACATTACCTCTCTCGCACCGCATACCTCCCCCGATATTATCGCATTACAAGAGACCGGAGGACCGGCTAAGCTGTCGGGGTACGCGGTGTACACCGCAGTTTCGGATGATGGACGCAGGCCCCAAGGTAACCACATTAGCTAAGCGAAACATTCCGGTTATACAACATCACACAAGCATTGATACAGCAGCCCACATTCTCCTGGAGTCTGCAAAGCGCACGCAACAGAGCCTCTTCATCCTCAATGTATATAGCAGCCCCAAACAACAACATAGATTTCTGCGACTCTTCACCAAAGCAGATTAAGTAGCCGGATGAGCCCCCCTGCTCATTGTAGGGGACCTAAACGCCCCTGCGGTGGCATGGGGATACCCGGTGGACCGCCGAAAGGGAAGACAACTATGGCTTGACGGACAGAACCTAGGTCTTACTCTTGTCACGGATCCAACCTGTCCAACTCGTGTGGGAAACAGCGTTAGCAGAGACACTACTCCGGACCTGACATTCGCAAAACGAATACAACAGGCAGACTGGATAAACACACAAGACAACTTGGGCAGCGACCACTATATAATCCAAACCACAGTTCGAGCGGGCCCGCGAAAGCTCAAGGGCCGTCAACTCCGTCCTCACAGACTGGGACGCTTTCCGGCAGGCCAGAGCAATCACCTCTCTCTCCGGTACCCAACAGCCTATGGAAGATTGGGTCGCATCCTTGCTGTAAGATGTGAGCGAAGCAACTAAATCGGTGCCAGAGGAAGCCAATCTGCAGCAGGCAGATAGCAAGTTACTGTATATGTGGGAAGCCCTCGCCAGTCTGCAGCGCAGATACCAACGCAACAAGCTCAACCGAACGCTCAGTAAACGCATTGCCACGCTCGCCCTTATATCGAAGCATATGCACAACAACTTACTGGTCAAAATTGGCACAGTACATGCGACCGCATGGAGCGGCAGCCAAACCTACCCAAAACGTGGAATATCCTTCGTTGCCCCCTCGATCCGGCAAACAGCAAGAACACACAACAGCACAACTTGCAAAACATTATTCACACCCATCCGGGCACGGACGCACAAAAAATCTTCAAGAGCTGATAGACCGCTACGTAGAATCTCAACCTACTACACCCGCTCCAGCATACACTGGCACCGCTAATGTCCATCTCGGACACGCCCATACATTCAGCAGAACAACGTGCAGCCATTCTCGCACTCCGCCCTAACTCGGCCCCGGGGCCTGATGGCATTACTAATAAAATGCTTCGCAACCTAGATGAGGATTCTCTAACAGCCCTCACGGCTTATTTTAACGAGTACTGGCAAATTGGACAACTCCCTCCACAATCGAAAGAAGCCAAAATCATTATGATTCCCAAACCCGGGAAGCGCCTCCTACTCGAAAACCTCCGCCCCATCTCACTTACTGCATGCGTCGGAAAGGTCCTGAAATACGTCATTCTCACACGCTTACACAAACATATGGACGACAATGATCTCTTCCCCAATGCTATGGTTGGCTTCCGCGCTAAACTTTCTACTCAGGACATCATGATCCAGCTCAAACACCAAATTATCGATGGCGATAAAAGCTCGAGGCTGGACACCAGAGCCATCTTGGGGCTAGACCTAACTAAGGCTTTCGATAACGTCACGCATGAGGCCATACTGACCCAACTGGCACAACTCCAGGTTGGACACCGAACATATAACTACGTCAAGGATTTCCTGACAGGTCGCACTGCCACCATCACCATCGGGGGGCTGCAGTCGCCAATTATTCACCTTGGCAGCAAAGGTACGCCGCAAGGATCGGTTCTGTCCCCTTTTCTGTTTAACGTGGCCTTGCTCGGATTACCGCCTGCATTAGCTAGCATCCCCAACCTCAAGCATAGCCTCTACGCGGACGACATCACCCTGTGGGTCACCGGGGGCAGCGACGGGGACATCCAAGACACGCTGCAGCAAGCCATCAACGAGGTTGTTGCATAGAACCAAGCGGCCTTGGTTGCTCCCCACAGAAATCGGAGCTCCTTCTGTACAAGCCTACGTGGGGAGGTCGACGCCCAGACCCTCATCCCGCCGAGATACAACTCCACGTGCATCAGCAACTCATACCTACAGTGCCTAGCATCCGTATCCTTGGCTTACGCATTCAACAAAACGGCAGAAACACGGAGATGCTCAAGCCATTAGATAGTCATGTACACCAAACCACTCGCCTCATAGCACGCATCGCAAATCGACATCACGGCATGAAAGAAAACAACCTCATTCGTCTGGTAACCACCTACACCCTTAGCAGGATCACCTACGTCGCCCCGTACCTTCACCTCAATGCGACTGACAAGCTCAAACTCAACACCATGATTAAGAGGGCCTATAAGCAAGTCCTACAGCTTCCAATTTCCACATCTAACGAGAAACTGGATGCCCTCGGCCTTCACAATACCATAGACGAGCTTATTGAAGCTCAGCGTATAACCCAATAGGAACGACTCGCCAACTCCACCACGGGCAGACACATTCTGCGCACCCTAGGCATAACCTACACCACCCAATTCGGACCAAAAGTACCCGTCCCTCCAAACATTCGCACTCAGTTAGTTATATCGCCCATACCTCGTAATATGCACCCAGAACACAATCAGGAGCGACGTGCAGACAAAGATAAACATCTACAAAAGCGCTACGACCACGCCGCAGATGTAGCCTACATGGACACCGCGGAATACCCCCACCAGAACGACATGGCGGTCGCCGTAGTCGCGGGCTCGCAGTACCGCTTCGCCGCGGCCGTATCAATACTCACCACTCAACCCGAAGAAAGAGAGATAACGGCCATCGCCTTGGCTTATGCCTCTACCAATGCACACTACATCATCAGCGATTCAAAAACGGCCATTCGCAACTACACAAGAGGACTCATAGCACCCCAAGCACAGAAAATTCTCTCCGACACTCCCACCTCAAGTCAACGCGGCGTACAGATCATCTGGGCCCCTGGTCATTCGGGTCTGGCTGGAAACGAAGCCGCCCACGATGCCGCCCGAGCTCTCGCACACCAGGCGCATCATCCGTCTCCTACGTCTTCCGGTCCTGATGAGCCCTTAGTTCTGCACCGCGGACACGCGCGCGACCGCATGGTCACATTCAGAGAAATCCTTCTCTACTACTGCAGAGAGCTATTACGCTACCCACCAGCACACAAAACACTGAATAAATCACAATCCACCACTTGGCGACTACTTCAGACACGAACTTTCCCAAACGCCGTGCTATATACCACCGAATTTGCCCCGATGCATACTCCCCACTCTGCAAAGACTGCGAGGCCCGCGCTGACCTCGATCACATCATCTGGGCATGCCCGAAAGCTACACCCACCAACACTCACCGCACTAACACTACACACGTCATAACTACGGCCGAGCAGTGGGAGACTTTGCTGCTCAGCTTGGACACAGAACAGCAGCTCTGGGCCGTCCGGATGGCCGAAGACGCCGCCAGAAAACAAGGGCTGGCCGCCGTCTGAGGAAGGGGAGGCCTGGGGGTTAGTCTGCCAACCCACGCCGCCCCCAGACCCCATCATGGACAAAATAAAGTTTTATCTCTCTCTTAAGCGTACTCTAAGTTTTTGTTTCTTTTTATGTGATTTCTTGCGCAAGAAATTTAATTATATTGGTGCAAGTGAGTAACTTTCTATTTGCACAACTGAAGCGCAGTGTCCTGACTGCGCATTTGAAGAGACCGAAGTGGGAAGTGCCATATGTGTTGCACTTGTAGCAGACGAGCACCAAAGTTGCAGTTGGACATGCGTTTCTTTGGATTCTTTTTATTTCCAGATAATCTGCTCCCGATGATGTTAAAATTCGTATAATATACGTAGTTCGATGTGAGTTGTAAATTTATTATTTTATTTCGCCTGAGGATTATGCGACACTATATATTAATTAAAGAATCATAAAATGTCACGTTAATGTAACCACACATTCCAATGTTCAAAGTGTAACTGGAACGCGTTCCTTTCACACTAAAGGAACTTGTAACGAGAACTTGTTTCAATATTGGGAAGGAACGAGGAACGAGCTTTCGTTCCAGTTTTAGAGGAACGTGTACAACACTTGTAGGTAGGTAGGTAGGTATGTAGGTAGGTGAGAGGCAGGTGGGAGGCAGGCAGACAGGGAGTCGGGCGGGCGGGTGGGTATACGCAGGTAGGTAGGTAGGTAGGTAGGTAAGTACATATGTAGCCCTAAGGGTCGATTCGGTGTCGTAACTGCGTATGGTATTAGAAGGAAGTACCTTATTCTAGTGCTAACGCAAATTCCTTTAAACGAGCTCTATCTTCTGAAATTTATATTCAAAAAGTGCTGTCCATTCAGTTATGCTGATGGGTGACGGCGAAGTTCAACAGATTGCAGTAGGGGCAATCTCTGAAATTGTTGGGTATGAACAACTTTATGGTCATATCGTTAAAATAGCTGTCGCATGAAAAACGAGCAAACTATTTAGAAAGCAAACGTCGGCTCTTCAGACAATATTCTAGATGACGCAGCAGGTTTATTAGGTCGCCGTCAACCTTGAAATTCGGCGCGGTCTTCTTGGATACCAAATATATTTGTTTAATGGCTGTGGTGACCTCTTGGTGCACAGTGATGTCGGGGTCGGTGGCATTTGAACTCGGTGCTCTTTAAGAGACACGGGAAGCGACATTTGAAATTTCCTTTATTTTACGATTCCCCTATTTAATAGTGTCCTGAGACACCCCTCTGGCTTAGAGAAAAAAAATCAAAGCCCCTTTCTTAAAGAAAGATGGTTGAACGCGAATCTTTCGCCCATGCAAACTAAATCAAACTCCAAAGCCAACGACGATGCAACGAACCCAAGAAATGCTGAGCGACCCGATGCGATGCACATGTGATTTGATTTCTTGTTTAGGATTGTATTTTTTGAACGTTGAATTTGAATGAAGACCCATTTCGTTAAGTTGCATAGCCTTTATCTTAGATCATGTAGCCGTTCATTACAAGCACACTCTTACTTCCATGGACTGCATGGCATAGCCGATACACGGGATCGGCCTTCCGCGCTCGATCCCGCTTGCGCTTACGTTCGCGTACGGCAGCCTCTTCTGCCGTGCGCTGCACCCGCGGCCTACCCACGGTGAAAGCCGGGAATGCATTGCGTGACGCGCGTAATGGAATGCATATATATACAGTTCACCTGAGTAGCGTGGCGTTGCACTTCCCATTGTTCTTTTCGATACAACTGCGAATGTAAACTGTACTGCTCTACGATTGTGTGCGCAGATAGTTCTATTGTGTAAGTTGGATTTCCTACAGTTTCACGGACGAATCAGTGAGACATAGAAAGCTTCACTTTAAAAAACACAGCCCGCGGATATCATATGCTGCTTTGAACACCTCCGCCATACAGTCGTGTGCGACGCGTGGAGTTCGGAAGCGGAGCGCGAACAAACCTTTTTCTCAAGCGGTCTCTTTTCAACGGAAACCTTCTCCTCAATATTTTATGGGCTGCCACATTTCAGCAAATAGCAGATTCACATATGCGGCTGCTATTGGCTAAGAGCTGACACCAATTAACATGGCGTTTTGGTCAAGTCGCTTCTTCTAATGTTTACTGTGCTATATACGCGCGAATTTTGTAGCGGCGTCTCCAGATGACGCAGCATATTCAGTGGGAAAAACGAACAAATAACCCGGCTCCATACATGCCTCACTCATGACGCATTTTGTTGGAGGCAATACTGGTGTTACCACATTGCTTCAATGATAATCGCATTAACGCCAATATTTTTTTGTGAGATAGGTTCTGTGGGAATTTTGTCATCTTATTTATTGTCCTGCGTATATGTTTAATAACTAATCATGAAAAATTGGAAAGTTGGCACGGTACGGACAGCATCGCCACATTCTCGTTTCATGCGATAAAGAAGTTTACCTTCAGTAGCGCTACATCATATTTTTGGGCGTGATATTGGTCATAATTCGGATGCTTCATGAAGCGCACAACACGAGTCACAGGTCCATTGCTCGGCTTCGTTGTGTTGTAGTAGATTTCCACCTTCTTTGGTGGGGGCCTAAGCAGAAATGCGAGAAAAAAGGTAAATATAAAGCACCACTGCCCAGTTTAGTGCATAGAAGATGTTAGCAGAACTGCCAAATACAAGTGTGCTGTCGTTCACCAACAGTGCGAACGCCACGTGCAACAAGAGAGACAGCACGCTGTCGAAATGTAAACACACGGCAGAATGAGCGCCGTGGGCGACCACTGAGACCAGTTTTTTTTTAAATTCGCACTTTTAACGAGGCGCAGCAGCGCCACCTATCCGAGCTTCTCTAGTCCATTGAAGGAAATGAAATAAGGACGTGTGCTTTAACTGTAGTGTATATAAAAGGTGAAAGGGCCACTATGGCTTGTATTTTGTCTGGCATCATACGTGTTCAGTCAATAATTACCTATCGCAAATTTTAAGCTTATAGAACAGCTTGCAATCGGAAACATTTGAAATGTTTTAAGAAATATACATCTCAGTAACACATACCTTTCTAAATATTGGCGCGTACATGCAGGGTGTCCAGTTATTACGCCGCACGATTAAAAAAAAGTCACAGGTCTGCACCGCACACGCCGCACAATCACAGCGCAAGCTGGTGGAGTGCCTCAAGAATAGTTACAATTTCGACACCATGCACAACAGGGTCTTCGCGACAAAGTCTCTTCGCCTCGTTTTGACGAGAACGATGTGAACTGTCCGCCCGGCGTCGATGGCGAGCTGCGCACGCTGCGTTTGCAGGCACGTTAATTAGGTGGCGCCACTGTGCTGTAGTATACTGGTTATCGCTTCTTTTGCGCGCTTCTTCTGAATGGTGTCTCGTCGTCTGCACCTGCGCACGCTGCGTTTAGTAAGTAAGTAACTGAGCGAGTGGTCCTCATTCCTTTTGACGCAGGGCAGGCGTTTGTCAACGCCACAGGAGATGTAGAAAACAAGAAAGGGAAGAGGCGTATTAAGAAAGGAGAGAAAGAACATCAAACACAGTTCGTCGCAGTCTCTGAGGCCGTCTGGTTGGTCCGGTTCACGTGGCAGGAGGGAGTGGGTTTGCAGGCGCCTTACCTAGATGGCGCCACCATACTGGCCGAGGCTCGGATCGTGTGCGCCTGCGTTAATAGTTTTTTTTTTTTTTTTTTCGCTGCCCTATAGCAAGCGCTTGCGTGGCTCAGTGGTAAAGTATCCGACTCCCGCGCAGCGGGCCTGGGCTCGATCCCGGCAGAGACCGGGTACTCTTTTGCGCATTTCCGGCGAAAGCGGTTAAGACACGTAAATGCTAGCGACAAAAATGCGTGCGACACGCCGTGCGCGGCAAGCCAGCGCGCGGCACAAATGCGTTGCGATGGTCACACTGACTAGAGCACTGCACGGGCTCGGGCACGGGCTCGGCCCGGGCCCGACCCGGCCCACGGGCCGGGCCGGGTAGAGGAGTTTTTTCACGGGCTCGGGCCGGGCTCGGGCACGGCGTGTGCTTTTTGACCCGGGCCCGGGCCGGACTCGGGTTTTTTGACGCGGGCCCGGGCCGGGCTCGGGCTTTCTGCGAGTTATTCTCGGGCTTCTCAACTCTGAGAAACATGTATTTTTCGGTCTCGGGCCGGGTTCGGGCCGGTTTCGAGTCGGGCTCCGGCCGGGCTCGGGCTTAAGGTAAAGGGGTGGCGGGCCGGGCCAGGCGGGTAACGTAGATCATTTCCGGGCCCGGCCCGGGCCCGGGTCTCGCCATAAAAGTTTTGATCGGGCTCGGGCGGGCCGCCCAATGTAAAAACGGGCCCGGGCCGGGCCCGGGCCGCAAAAATCGGCCCGTGCAGTGCTCTAACACTGACTCCCGTTTTGTGAGACACGGCAGTCACATGACACCACCTGTCGTCGCGTTTCGCCTCGTTCCCTTCCGAGACTTCCCGTGAAAGCGCGCGCTCCGTTCTCCGTTGCAGTTGCTTTGTTGTTTCGGCATTGTTTCGGAACCAGTCGCTCAAGCTCATAGAGGTCAGATCTGGATGACGTATTGGTGACTGTGAACATTATAATCTTAGCGTGTTCTTTGCGTGTGCGACCATGGCGCCACGCCGACGTGCCAGAAACTGGACAGCGGCATGGGAAGGCTTAACGAAAATGGTTTCGTTGACTGGACATGGCCTCTGAAATTTTACGGCGTGCGCGTGACTGTTCGATCTCAGAGCCCGTACATCTTGATTCTTTGCTTGTGCGACAGGAGGCGCCTCAACTGCGCGGCTCGCTTCTGATTGGTGCTCGTTTTGCGGCTGCCGCAAAAAATAGGTGTCGCACCCATTCGAGCGCTTGCCGCGCGTTGCTGCCGCTTTCCGTGAATCTTGCCGCGCGCGGCGTGTCGCGCGCGTTTTTGTCGGTAGTGTGGACGTACCTTTACGCTGCGGCGGCGGCGGTGGCGGCGGCGGCGGACAATATCGCGAACCGAAACGGCTGTTGGAATGAGCTCATAACATCTTACGCACTAAAAGATGAACGGAGTTACCCGAAGTAAACCTAGTGCATATTATTTCCAGTAGAGTGGAGTAGCCGCCAGTATTTCTTTTCGTTACTGAGATTTAATTAGGTAATTTTGCTTAAACATCTAAATCGAGATGTACTGTCCTAATTATCAAAGTGACAATGAGAAAACTGTAGGGCAACATGAAAAAAAAAAACCGGCAGATCCCACGCCCTGTGGGAATCGATGTTATTCGAAGCAGTGTGCTGGGAGCCTACCAAGTTAACGAAACGACCAAGGCGTAGGCGGCTCTTTCATGACCCATATGACACGCATGTCATGACATTTACATCATGAGTGCTCAAGAGTTCCTTTAGCTGCACCTAAGAAACCTTAAGGCGAAATCCTTAGTCATGCTCATCACTATGACTTCAAACTTCAACCTTTAGCCTCTTCCTTCACTTAGTACCATATCTGAACCCATTTCATTGGTTTTTGAGTGCGAATTTTTTAGCTGAGTCATTGTCATTTTTGGTGAGTCATGCTCGTGACCATGACTTCTACAAGCATCATGTAGTGTTTCCTTCACTTAGTACCCACGTCCGAACCATATTTATTGGTTTTTGAGTGTGAATCTTCTTCGCTGGGTCATTGTCATGACGTACATAACACGCATGTCATGACAGTTATGTCATGACCTATCACTTATGTTCATCTTACACTCTTGTCATACTATGCCAGTTTTGTACCTACCAAGTTAACGAAATGACCATGGGAGCACTAAGACATAGGCGGCTGTTTCATGACCTACATGACACGCATGTCATGACAAATAATTTATTTCGTCATATACTCTTGTCATAGTATGCCAATTTTGGTGCATACCAAGTTAACGAAACGACCATGAGAGCACAAAGCCGTACGCGGCTAAATAAATAGATAGATAGATAGATAGATAGATAGATAGATAGATAGATAGATAGATAGATAGATAGATATACAGATACTGACAAAATGGCAAATGTTCGCCAAGAAATCCTTTGCATTTAAAGCTCTCGATACGGCTTTCTCTTACTCAATACGTGCTACATAAAAGTGTTTTTCCGAGCGAGAAAGAAGCCGTCGAATGCACGCAAAGTGCCTCGAGTGGCCAGTCGCGCGGCAATTTTGCGTGTATTCGCGGGCTTCTTTCACACTCGGAAAAACATTTATGTGGCACGCATTGAGCAACAGAAAGCGGTATTGGGAGTTTTTCATATTGCTCTACAATTTTGTCATTGACACTTATATTTGGGACAGTACTTCTCTAGTTAAAAAATTAACTACAACCACGCAATTAAATATCATTAACGAAAAAAATGTATGTCGGCTACTCCACTGTACTGGAAACAATACGCACGAGGTTTGCTTCACGTAACGCTGTTCCTCTTTATTTAAATCGTTCTGCGTGACAGCAGGAACACCCGGTATATCTTTCTTCTTCCGGCGGCTGCTCTTTCACCTACGGTGTTATTGCTCGGCCCAAGGCACGTCCGCGTGGATCAGAACATTATCGATTGCTGTCGCCGATCCCAACTTTTGCTTATGTTGTCACTGAACCTTGTAATCGGATTGCATGTTTGACGCGAATAGTTTGGTACATTCTCGAAGACACGCGAGGATCAGCGATTACGCTGGAATTATTAGGGATTTACTTTTAATTGCCGACGGATCTCATCCGTAGATGTAAATTCTACGATCGAAAATTGTGCTTGATGGTTCATTGCGCTGTGTGTCTTACTTGTTTTTGTTGGTAAGAGTTCGCTCAATTAACACATAGTTGCGCGACTTACACTTGAGTCACTGTGCGTCATTATGTAGCTGGAACACTCTGCAATCCCAAACCGCGATGACAATGTCAACATCCCCAAAGATTAGTGTTCTAGCCGCAGGCAGCAAGGGTTGCTGCCGGAATACGGATCTGTGCCCGTGAAGACAAGATCAAGCCCGAGTCAACACAGACGATGGCTGCCCCAGCGTCGCACTAACCTAGAGAGCCGCTTCCGCGAACTTTGCGCGGATGATCGATTGACGACCAAGGAAGCTGGCTGCAGCATACCTCCAAAAAGTTTGCGACGTCCAAAAACATGAACTGCAACGAGAAGTTTCACCATTTCCCTCTGTCTTTTTTTTTTTTTTTTTTTTGAATGACGCTCCTAGGACAAGGTTCGCGAAACGGCAGCCAAGCCAAACCACATTGCCGGCGGATCTCATCCGTAGATCTAAATTCTACGATCGACAATTGTGCTTGCTGGTTCATTGCACTGTGTGTCTTACTTGTTTTTGTTGGTACGAGTTCGCTCAATTAACACATAGTTGCGCGACTTACACTTGAGAAAAACACCTTGTTTTGCGGCACCTTTCTACAGACTTTCACGAGCGTCGTATAAATAAAAAATTCACAACCGTTCCCCCGTCGAGAAAATGGGGGTAAGCGAAGCGTATGCCAAGACGACACTATAGCAGGCGTTCCGCTTCGTTTGCCTTAAACTCAGGCTCGGCGGCTCTTCGCTGACGTTTGGCCTCAACGTCGCGCTCCCGCAACTCGGGGTCCGCGGTTCTTTGCTGACTTTTCGCCGGTGCTTGGGAAGCCCGCACGCTAGAAACAGCACGTCGACGACGTGCCCTTTCCCGATCTAGCTCGCGGCGCCGTTGCTCGAACGCAGCCTGCTCCTTAGGTACCACGCGTAATCTTCCCATCCGGCCACCGAAACTGATCTGAGGCGAAGGAAGTTCGGCGGAGCGCGCGCCAACCCACTTTTCCCTTTCTCTCCCTGCGAAGAACCAAACGACCCTGATTGGGCGCTCGCGTCACGTGATGTGGCACCGGCGCAGTTTTCCCCGCATATGCTCCACTAAACCGACACCGATAGCGGTTAAGGTACGTAGCGGTCTACTAAATTGCTATTGCAATCGATGCTTACCCTTTCGTGTGAAACTACAACTTTATTCGTATGAAAAGCGATTACCAACCTACAAAGCACGAATGAACGATAACTGCGACTGCTAATGCCCACTGGCTAGACTTCTCATCAATGTCGTTGTCACGCTTGGGAAAGAAGAGATTCACTTCTGTAAGTGTAGATGAGTAATGGAAGAGATACTTACTTGTAATCAATGCAGTGCGCCGCGGTTAATATAACATTGTGTGATATGATGCTTCCGGCGCACAAATATCCGTGACGGCTGTCCACCATAATGCGAATCTCCACCTGCAAAATAAATTTTACTATTTTTGCGGTCTGTGCGCACATGCTTCTGGTGGGTCCAACAGGCCCCACCCTTGCAAATATTTACATTGTTTTTTAGCACATGTGTAAAAAAAAAACGAGCAAGCGGTTTCAGCTATAGGCGCCAATATCTCCCCGAAGAAAAATATTAAAATAGTATGCGCTTCCCTTGCGCTGGGAAAAGTGATCTAAGCGAACCCTTAATTCGTCTCTGCGTTAAACACTAGATTTCTCAATTAAACAGCGAATTGGCGTGTATCAATCGCACTATCAAGTTGGAAGCATTTTAGCGAGTAAACGTCTCACTCTAGCTAAACACATTCCAATCCAACATGCGGGTCTCCCGTTCGCCGATGGAGGAATGCGATAAAATAACGAGAAAGCAGCACAATGTAGAAATAATGACGTTGGGTACGTAGGACTGACCACGAAGGCAGGGCCTCAGAAGCATAGGGACGACTCTGTAACAACAATGGGATGAGAAGTAGAGCATGATGACGCCAAAGTGACGAAAACAGATTTATGTCGACTATGTTACGACATCGAAATGGGGATGATGAACTGACGACGGCTGCGTAATTAAGATGGCTTAACGACGACAACACTTGGTTGTGGTGCAATGACAGAGAGTTCTTGGTGAAGACGGCTATGCCGGTGTGACGGCGGTGGTGTGACAACGACGAAATAGCGACAACGGCATGATGAGGAACACATGATGACGATATATCAGCGCCTACAAACTGACGCTGACGGTATAATGGCATGGTAGCGACAGAAGGATAGTGGAGGAGTGACGGAGGCAGCAGAGCACGACACAGTGACGGCGGCAGAACAATAATTGCAACATGACAACGAAAAAATGCCTAGCAAAAAAATGAAGCCCACAAAATAATATTAGAATGACAATGAAAGCCTAATAACCCAGTCATCTCAACAATAGAATTGCAACGATGTGTTCATGACTGCTACATATGATTGGTGATGGTGAGAATGAAGGTGGCGAAGTTACGATTACAGATTTATGGCGACGACGAGACGACAAAGGCGTGTTGGTTTTTAAGCTGGGCGTCTTTTGTGGCGTACATCACCTGCCGCCCGCCGCGGCGGCCTCCGTTGGCACCATATTCTTATTTGATTGCTGTATACCAACGACTGCCTAAGTATACAAAACAGCATCCTGCAGCCAAAAGGTAGCGCCCGCAAAGTGAGGGGAAGGGGCAAAGAAGGCTTGGCTTAATGTTTTCATCGTCATAGTCTAGATTTTTCATAGTGTAAATTTCTATTGGTGATGCACATCATGAGAATGAATCTTTGGTTATCCCCGAACCTGTGAAGTGACTTTTGCTACAACACTATGCCTCGCTGAATGGCACAAAAAAAATTGTAATATAATACACCTAGTAAGCATTCTTAAAGAGACATCTAATGCATTTTACAATGTTCGTACCGTTACTTATTTGCTGATACCTACCTTATCTAACCACCTCACTGTGGCCCTATATCATGACCTTCGTCGTATCGACAATGATATATTTCTGTACTGTGCGCAAAACATTAACAATGACAAAGTTATAGAGTTGTTTTTTTCTAATACTACACAGCATGACGTCTTTGGGTTTAAGGTAATGAGGATTAAAGAAGCTCTATGATGAGCATTACTTGCACGTGTACCTACTACCTGCTATAGATACCAGTCTTTCTTTCTGCTAAAATTCAATAACTAAAATGTAATAATTTGTTCACAAAGTAAGCAAGCACCTCCCTCAGCTTTATATCGGCCAACGTATGCCAATACAAGACCAACCCAGCCTAGCAGTCTTGTTAAAAACATTCTAGCGTTGTTAAGCATTACATTTTGAATATTGATTGAAACCAAGCTATAACTTTTGTGCCAGTTCATTTTATTTTGTACTGCTGGTTGGTTGCAGGCACCTCTAGCGCATCCCCGCCACAGCAGACCGAAATGAACAGCTGGTGCAGTCTTCGCCCCCCCCCCCCCCCCATTTCATTTTCAATAGTGCTGTAACCTACGTCCTAATTCCGAATAACGAAAAAACATACAGCAATATACCAACTTGATTCCATCTGAAGAATTGCAAAATTTAACACTTCATTAAGTACACTAGCCTTTTCAACGCGGGAATGGGCGGGAAATGAGCACATTACGTAGTTTTCGGCACATCGTTCCGCTTCTCATTTCTTGCCCATACCGCTCAGACTTCAGCGCTGAGTCTTCTTAAATTTGTACTTCTAAAAGTGTAACAAACGCTTCCCACTAATCGCGTATATATTAGACTTGACCAAACTGTTCAAGGAGCAGTTCCTCTAGCCACGGCTAATAAACAGAGCCAGTCAGAAATTTATACTTACGATCCAGGGAATCTGCGGTTTGCGTATACGGTTTCCATTGTAAACCCTTCCCATTGGTTCGGAGACACCACAACCTAAATATAATGCGAATAGCTGTGAATCTGTGACGATAAGCCGCCATAGTATACCTATGGTTGCCTGTACGGCTCGCGGGCACTCTACGCGGAATATTTCAAGGTTTCGTCAATGCTAAGACATATTTTCAAGGAAAACATGCTCGTATGTAAATGGTGCTGTTAAATGTGTTGGTACTTCGCCAAAACACGCTAACCATGTACGACCACCTAATCTATTAACCAATCAAAATACTCCATGTGGTGTATGGAAGGTCAAAGCGAGAGAAACGCCTGATGTACATTCATAATAATCTGAAATACATGGTATTTATTTTTGGCTGGACATGGGCTGTTTCTATAGTATTCTACGCATACAGAAATATACCTTAATCTACAGATGATTTTTAACAGTATGAGTGAGTACAGGCTAAAAGTGGTTGTTACCTTGTCAATCTGAACATATATTTTAAATATTCACGCCTAAAGCTTCGCATTAGGTTAAGAAAGCTTTCGTATCTGCTTGACAATCACGTGCTGCCTAAAAGCTGTAGTAGGATATCCCTAATTCTCTATTTTTCGTAATGATCTTTTGCCTACTTCGTGAGGTCCTAGGATACTAAACTGGGAACAAGCCAAGCCTTTACATGTAATTTCTAACCTGATGGACTGTTAGTTGCAGAAGACCTTTCGCGGGTCGCATAGCAAAACTCGGTGTAACAAACATAACGAATATCAAAGTCTTCAAAACCTTATACCTAAATTTCAGTTTTAATGGCAATGATATTTATGTGTCAACAATGCAAGTTATATTTTAGCATTTTGAATACCAGAACAAGTTATACAAATATTGCACTAATACTTTTGAGTGCAATGCTAAATTCAACGAAATCGAAAAAAAATTGGCGGACATCTTTACTTGACTCACCCCTCCTGTTTATGCGGGCATCCAGTTTCTGTGAAATGTCGAAAAATAGTTTATAAGGGAAGTCGGTGAAAGAGAAAGCAATAACATCAACAGCTAGAAATTATTTCCAATGCTTTTCAAAGTTTCCCACTAGAAACCTTACCACACTTTATGTGGTAACTTATTTTTACGTCGAGTGACTTCGAACAAAGTTGTATATCACCAAATGTGGAATTAAGTATGGTCGGGAACATCAAAAGGGTAAATATGGTTCTTATCATTACATCCAGCTGAATGTTCAACTTTGAAATAATGTTACCTACTGCTAGATAGACACTGCTAACACCAGTTCGGCTTATCGCACTCTGATTCTGAGCTGACGCCTCAGTAAAAAGAACTATCAGTACTTCTCTTGATATTGGGCTGTAATAACAGTTATACATTGTTCCTGACGTGTATGTTTTTGAGCCATTCCGTGCGCCAGATGGAGAAAAGAGAAAATCTCTAATTAGATTAGCAATGATGTCACTGTTGTATTTGATCCTTCATCAGGTCTGACCATACTATTAGGCGCAAATACTATTTTGGATAGGAGCAGTACCCGGCCTCACATATCCATACCAACTTTTTCCTAAATACAGTTAAAAAAACTGTATAAAGTCGCAGCTTTATGATTTAAATTATACTAACATAACCTGAGGAATAAGGATTATAAACAGGGATAAGGTGCCTCGGAAAGGCTGGCCAACGTTTCGATAGGAGGACCTATCTTCGTCAAAGGCGGCCTCGTCATCCTCGGCGGGTTAGTTTTAAAGGGTTAGTGGAGTGACGTCACGTCGATGTCCGCTGTGGCTGGCTGTAAAGGGAGAGACTGAAAAGAAAATGAGCGCCTGCGCTTGACTGGCTAGGCGCGGTTTCTAAGACGAGGGGACAAGAGCGGGAAAGCGAGAAAGTGGCAAAAAAATTATAAAAAAAACCCGTCAGAGGGGGTTGGGGGAGTGAGAGGCGAGTGAGTATTCGGGGGAGTCGTGGTCGGCGTGCGTTTGGGGTCCCTGAAGAGCCGGTCAGTGTGCAGGTCACAATACGAGTTGAAAGCATGACTTGACTAGCGTAGCATCAAGGCATCGGGTAATTTTGTGGTTGACAGGGAGCAGCTTGGTCCGTCAAGGGACGTTAGCCTCACTAGTTCGCCCTAGGCGTCGTCGCGGCGGTATACAGAATTGGCGAGACCTTGTGTGGTCAAGGCGCCGAAAAAGGTATCCTGGCGTCTGGGATTTTGGACTGTCTCGGTGTGGTTCTCGTGTGGAGAAAAAAAAAAACGTGCGTTTGAGAAGAAAAAAAAAGGAACCTGCGCAGGAGGGTGACAGTGTAGAAAAAAGAGAATTAGAAATTTAAACATGGGGGGAGACAGGTGTACCTGGAAAAGCGCTCGTATGGTTGATCAATGCGTAAAAGCATGGAGGAGGATAATAAATTGAGTGGTAGGGGAGATGCAGGGAAGAACTGGAAATGGAAGAATAGGTGAGGTTGAGGGGAAAAAGAAAAAAAAGAAAAGAAGAACAAAAAACTATTTAAAAAAAAACGGAACAGGAGAGTGACAGCGGAAGAAATATAATTTGAAACATGAACACTGAGGGGACAGGTGTACCTGGAAAAGCGTTCGTATGGTTTATCAATGAGTAAAAGCATGGAGGAGGATAATAAATTGAGTGGTAGGGGAGATGCAGTGAAGAACTAGAAATGGAAGAATAGGTGAGGTTGAGCATCGAGATTAGCTGGAGGTTTAACTTGTTTTGCGCCTTTGTTAATGGTATAACAATTTAAGGTTTATGTTACTGCTTTTAGCGATTCTAAGTTGCCACGCGATAACTTCATCCCCGTGGGGTGCAGGCATTTAAACTTGTGTATGAGGTATGATTCTGTATATTTTCTCTCGCGAGGTGAACGAAAATTTGTTTGTAGTAAATAGAGTCTTGCTTCATCAAATATTTGGCCGTGCTCATTGAAGTGGCTGGCTACTGCTTTAGGTAAATTGTGTTTTGTATCTGCGCGATGGCCGTTGAGTCTTGTGTGCATTTCTTGTCCAGTCTCACCTATGTATTGCTTGTTACAAGCGGCACATTCTAGACAGTATACTTTGCTAGTGATTTTGATTAAAGTGGTTGAACGGCAAAAAAGGAGCCCATTTATGTGACTACTATCCACTACAGCAATACGATCGCTCACACATTTTGTGATGTGACACTGGCCAGCGACTGACTTCGACATCACTTGGCGATTCATTCATGTAGTAGCGCCTTATGTATTCTGGGCGAGCTGTTAAGAAATCCATCAAAATGGCTCCACGTAAGAAATCATATGAAGGCACCGCATTACGGGGAGCACCATTTGCACGCTGCTCCCATTGTTGAAATTTTTAAAAGTTTCGTTTATACAGCGTTGATCACAATTATCTTATGATTGTGACCCCTACAGCTCACATCAACCATCTTAAGTTGCAGAATATGCAACGAAATCTAGATCTGAAGTTACAAAGCTTATTAGCTATTAAAGTCATTATTGCAATGAACCGTGTTCTCTTAAAGACACTCATGACAATAAAAGCTCAAATCTATGTGATGATAGGTCAACGCATAAGAAAAGTAAATCGCCTCATTTTACCTTTTGCAATCAAGCCTGGTATCTCAGTTACATATAGGTCAACACTAAACTGCTTTGCAAATGCTGGTGAACTTACGTTTCCTCCATAAGATGTCTGTATGAACCAAACACAGAGTACAAACATGAGCGAATATTTAAAATTGCCGTGAAAATGCCCCCTACGCGACATGACTGCCCATAAATGGTGCGTCTACCACCGCGACCAAGAGCTACTTGAAGAGCGGGCCTCCAAATGCTTTTCAGCCCCTCTTTCTTCAGAAAAGCATGCGTAAGCATCTTAAGAAGAACTTGAAAAGAAAGCCCTGGTTTTGAATCGAATGTGGTTTGAAAGGCAACAACAATCAAAAATTGCTGTCGAAGAGAACACATCACGTTTCTAAATGTGGAACGTACGCAATGGAAAACGAATAAAATAATGATCTGTTCCAGTGGCCCATTAAAATATTTGGCAGGGATTGTTTTTGTAGGACAAAACGCTGTCCGGCGCAACAATAGCGCAATCTAAGTTACGCCTTAAAGACATCGTTTCTGAGTTACCACGAAGAGTTTCAGTTTTCTCTTCTATCCAGTGGCGTGAGTCCCTCGCATTCAAAGCACCTGCCAGGTTATGTTCTTTATAATAGAAGGCAATCAGCCATGTGTTCCTCGAACCACGCTTTCTCTGTGGCCGTTCTCTAGCATATAACTCATATACGAATCCACATATGATCTACCATTCGTGTATGGCAATAAATATTCTCCGTGAGGGCCCCTCGGTTATATAGCAACATTTAACGTCGCTCTGTGTGCGTCAAAAAAGTATAGCACATCTTTTTTCCTAATAATCTGTGCCGCTTTATGAACTCGCAATCTGACACACTAAAGTGCATGTAATGGTGAAGAATGCTTGTATTTGCCTAAAGATAATAATGTCCTTTCCCGCTGCAATTATCCAAAAGCGAGTTGGTTTATACAAGTCTTTACAGAATATCTTGCGAAAGTTGGGTGCTGAAGGCCCCTAAAACTTAGAGGAATGCCGTCAAAGCGCTGGGGGGGGGGGGGGGGGGGGCGCTGCAGTTGCTTACGCACCTGCTTACTCGTAAGTTGTGACACTACGTTATTCAGGGAAATATTTTTATAAGAATTAACACCCACGGTACTGACATAATTTAGGAGAATCAGTGCAATGTCGGTGCTGCTCTTTCTTAAAAATTCTACATAATGCAATTGAGATGGTGTGGGCACAGAAGTCGAAATAGCACATTTTTCTGCAAACTCAACCTCACAACATGCAATTCACAAAGTACACTATGCATTTTAACTGAAAAATAAGTATTTGTATGCAGCACATGGTGTTTTAGAACTTTTTCTTTTCGTACGTCTGAATTCAAGTGAAAAATATAACATTAGCTGCGCAGACGCCGTTCTCCATAGGTGCACTGCATGCAGTCCACACTACTGTCCGTAGGGACGTGGAATAGAAATCCTATTTTGCAGCTGTCGGCTACTTTCCGGGAAACCCTTCACTCTAAATATCTAAATATGTTACAGAGCGTATTATTGTATAATTATTTGTGACAGTACTACATACCATGTGCCTTCTAATAACATTTAGACTGAATGAAAAATATTTTTATGAATAAGAAATAGTGAGATACGTGCCAAGGTCAGTGCGTTCCTTTTCTTATATTGCCAGAGACAGGAAGCAGAATATAAATAACTACCTATGTACCTTAGAACACATTCGTTCTATTATACAATGACACCCCTGCTCACTATCAACCCGATGTGAAGACAGTGTCCATTCAGAAATGAAACAAGAACTGCAAAGAAGGTATTCAATTTTGTCAACTCTATGAGCACAAAGTGTTCGACGGAACGTCGCTGCAGGCATAAATAAATGCTCAGTTTCCCTAATCAATGCCAAATTCAGTAAAAGGCAAACTTGGTACATCAATCACACAAGCGTTTATGGACGATAACGCCAGGTTAAGTGTAGTCTTTGCGGGCACAGAAAATTGAAAGCCCCCCACCCCCCTCCCCAAGGAGGAGGGGCTTCGTTGGTGGCAATCTGTGCCGACTGCTATGTGATGCACATGTATGAGATATCTTCTCTGTTGGCCTGTAACACTACGACTGCTCTACGCAGAACGGCAATCCGGTGGTTAGTAATATAAAGAGTGCGCAGCGGATTATCGTATAGCAATAAACTATACAGGAGGGAATACCTGTGAACATCCTGCTCTTGGCTTACATAGGTAAGATTGATATTTTAGTCAAATCTATTATTTTCGCATGCTTCTTGCCACACTTCCTGCTGCCACAATCCTACCATTTATTGTTCGTAATTGTTCATATTGACACATGTACTTGTTTATCTTTCACCGGTGACGCATAGAGAAAGGAATTAAACAAGAGCGGACACTCCCATAGAGCCCAGCGGCCAAGTTTACTGCAGCGCGCCAAGCGGTCGGAATCTACCACTTCCGTTTTCGGTTTTGGGCGCGCGCATTTTGAACGTTAGCCAGCCCGCCGGCAGCGCCCCCCCCCCCTTTTTTTTTGCTTGACCGCGCACGGTCTTCGTGCGGATTCGGTTTATTATTGGAAAAAATAATTGCGAACGATGTTGTCAAGTCCCATCGAATCTGTGCCACGTGCAATTTCACAAAGTAGACGCAAGACCCCTTGTGAAATAAGGAAATATTTATTCTGCTCGATATAAAAGGTCGTTCCGCGCTTTTTGTGCGTTCATTCAAACTTGTGATCCCAGGTAACCAGTGGTTCCCGTATGAAGCTCCACCGGATGGCATCAGCTGAAAAAAAAAGTAATTACAATCATTTTACATTTACAAGCATGTAACAGCATGTTACAAGCATATGTCATTTTCGTATTTAGACATAAGAATACTGCGTGCGAAAGCGGTGAATGGGCGGCATTACAACAAAAGCAATTCGCTTTTACATACGTGGCGTAGAAAATACCCAACTCAATAAAAACAATAGCGTAAAATATGAAAACATCTGATTTCCAAGCATTCCTCCTTTTTCAGGCATTATTTCCTGCACTTTGGCAGATCAAATACACGGGCGACTTGGCGTTTCCAAAACTTGGCTTCGGGCGACGCGACGGTACGCTACATACACAGACATGGACGCAACAGAGGCTCCCAGCCGGACCAAGCTAGATGTTCGCAGAATGCCGTCTACTCGCACTCGAGACAATTGCGTGGGTGCAAAGCCTGTTTTCAGTCCTTTAAAAGACGGAAATTTCGAATTACAAGTTTCTGATAAGTTCGTCGGCGTTATCTTTTGTGCGTTCAACCGGCGCCAGCTTCACACCTCCCATGTTATCACTCTTGGCAATCGCCCATCGCATTTTCGACAGGCGTGAGTACCGAAAGAAGATATATGTTGTTGTGGGGCCACAAAAAACGTCACAAACTTGTCCCTCTAAGAGTCATTACACGCCAAACCAACTGTCACCACGGCCGAGCTGATTATCGCTAACTGCGTCACAGCGCGCTGTGCGGCCAACGTGCCTCAAAAGTTCCCCAATAGTAACGAAATTACTTTTCAGTAATGTTTGGCGTCCGCGAAAGCGGCACAAACGTCTAGTAGATAAACTACACTACGCACGACGGCCGAGTTGCTTTTCGCTAACTGCTACCATTGTGCCTCAACAGAACCGATATAAGTTACAATAATCCCCTAGGAAACGTCGGAAACATATCCCAGCACGATTCATTAACTCAAATAAACTGAGCCAGGACGGCCGCGCTTTTTTTCGCTAACTGCGTCTTAAGGCCCGTATTCACAAACGGAACTTACCCTTAAACTTACGACCTAACTAGCGGGTAGATGCTTAACGCGTTTCATAGACAAATCTTGTACTTAAGGTAAACTTTAATCGACACTTGAGTACCGGAAAGTACAGTCACTGGCAACCTTAAGTGCGACTTTCCCTACTCTCGCCTAGCAAGTAAGATGGCCGACTGCTACGGCCAGCCTAGCCGACTTTGCCGATTTCACCGGACTTGTCCGCGATGTTACGGAGGATGAGGCATACATATACGCGTCGCCATTACGGCCAAGGCTCAAGGATCGAGAGAATCCCATGGAAGTGTACAACGACGCGGAATTCTCGTGGCGGTACCGCTTTTCTAAGGAATCGGTGCTACGGCTGTTGGAAAATGCTGCCACTGGTCCCAAAAGACAACGAACGCGGTCACCCCGTGCCGCCGCTGCTCCAGCTTCTGATCGCGCTGTGATTATACGGCGCCGGAAACCTTCAGGTTGTCACCGGGGACCTCGTTCATGTTTCGCAAGCAACTGTGTCCTCGAATAATTGCACGATGTGAAGAATGATTGCCGAGGCTTTGTTCCCACAGCTCATAAAGTTTACAAATGTTAATGATTGACATCCGTAATGGTGGAATTCTACTCCATCGCACGTGAGCGGGTGCATTGACTGCACTCGTGCACCCATCAGAAGTCCCGCAGGAGATGACGCGGATATTTTTTTTGCTGTCGAAAGGGGTACTTCTCCATCAATGTCCAGTATGTTTATTATGCTGTCGTACAATGTACCGAGCTGCGGGAGAAACTGTCGGGGCAAAAGGCAAGTAAGCAGTAGCAGTAAGCAACGTTACCGATTTCGCTTATACCAAATGACCACACATTTTTTGCAATTAGCTAACTCCAATATCAAGGAGGCGTTTACACATTTCGTGCTTACTTTTCGAGTGCACTTGGAATTAAATATCCTGGTGAGGTGTGTGACGTTGTTTTCATGAGCCGTTTTTAAACACAGCTAGAAATGTGGCTTGTCTTGCAGGCAATCACGGGCCTCGGCTTCAATTTCTTGATTTGGTTGCCAGCTGGCCGGCTCAGCACATGACAGCCGAATTCTCGATAATAGTCCAGCCAGAGGCCAGTACGAAGAAGGGACTGTGCCTGGCATCCTGCTTGGTGAGAAGGGGTACCCCTGCAGGTTTTACCTCATGGCCCCTTTTCGAGAGACACAAGGCAGCCTTCAGCACAGGCGGTTTGAAGTTTAAACACTACTATAAAATCCAGCGAAGTAACAATTCTGTTCGAAAATGAGACCTAATCAAAACTGCTTTGTTTAGGTACAACAAGTTGCCACTCCAGAACTCGCCGCAGTGTTGAGAGGACGTTTCGAGTATGGAAGCGAAGGTTTCCATGCATTGATATGACTCTTCAGATACAACAAGATCAGTCCTATCGTCATCACAGCTTGTGCTGCACTACGCAACTTCGGCCAGCTCCTGAGAAACCCTGTCCCACCTCCTGCTCAAAGCCAGGCAATACATAACGCTGCTTCGCAAGCTCCCACTCCCTCCGTTCAACCAACGCCACCAGGCATCCTACGTTGCCAGACAAATCAAGTGGTTTCAGGATCAGAGACCGCTTTGTCGCACAGTATTTTACGTAACTGGAATGAGACAAAATCACAGCAACAACAAAGACGTTTATTGTTTCTTCAAAGCTTCTAGCTGAAGCTTTAGAATTTCCGCTTTTTTTGGTTGGCTTCTTTCAGCCCAAGAAGCTGCATAGTTTGCTCATGTTCGGCTTGCCTGTGCACAGATTTGTATTTGTGATCGAGGCGCATGAATTTCATTTTAAATATATGCTCCTTTTTTTTTCTTCACGGTCGTCCTTGATGGCACTGAGGCGGGCAGCCAGTTCAAGGGAGACCGCCCGCTGTCTCAGGGTGCTGCTTGTCGTGGGGCGTCTTGTGCCAGCTGGCACAGGAGCGCTTGGAGTTGCTGCAGCACTTGGCTCTGTCACAGCAGCTTCCTAACTTGTAGCATGAACGAGTGCTCGGCTGTCTGTAGTGGCCGGTAATGGGGCAGCATTTGTTTTAGGTTCTGCTGGTGGCCTGCCAGCATCATCCCAGGGACCAGTAGTCGGGCTCATCAGCCGCGTCTTGACTACCTGCAGTAACAGTTGAAAGTGACCACAAAGCAACATGGCTCCTGCATTGCTACACTAAATGTTCTGCAATGATCTGAACACCTTGGTGCCTATTCACGGTCTACGGTTGTATAGTGCAGCTCATCTCCTGGTTGGTCAGACTACCAACCGCTGCTTGCATGACCTACTGAGGACACCATGTAAACAGCTGAAGGCAATTGTTATTGCACGTATGCGCGACGCGAATTATGTAGTATACTTTCTGGAAAACACGCCGGCACCAGCGATTACTCTGGAACGTTGCATGATTCACGTATAAAAGCGGACGCGCTTGACCCGCTGATCAGATTTCAAAGATCACCGACTTTGTTCACCGCTATCGTGTGCTTCGAGTGTAACTTGTTTTTGTGGGCACAGGTTCACCCAATAAAGAATCAGTTTCTTCATTCAACTTTCACGACTGTTTTCTTCACTGTCACTACTACGTGACAATATATAAGCGCACAAAACCTGGTTACATAAGGCATGAAAGTGTAATAATGATTTATGCTGGGTTGTGCTCATTCATTCGCTGTGCCATTAAAAAAAATTGGGGTCATTTTCTTGTAAAATAACAGTTTAGCGTAAATGGACATGAAATGTGGGCCGCAAAAGGAAAACGGAAATGAAGAAGCCAACCATTTGCCTCACCTAGAGACTCATTATGCGTCTGCGACAATAGTGCAGTGACAGAGGTATGCACTGTGATTGGCATGATTGCGATTCGCCTGACACAGCGTGATGTCCGCTGCGGTCGCTGTCGAAAGGGTTTGACAGTCGAATTGCCATATGTGACGCTATAGCTCCAACTTGCTGTAGCTCATCGGTCGCTTGGCTCGGTGAGGGTGTACAGCCACCTGAAATTGCAAGGAAGCCGTTGTTTGTGCGAAGACAGAGTATAACACATCACAAGAGTACATGAAATGATTCACAGCCATATCAAAACATGAAATGAATCTTTTTATGCTGACTATGATTGTGTGCAACACAGCCAGGCATTCCAAGATATTCACCTTTAGGAATATCAAGGCATACCATACCATAGCTTATTCGGAGACACACGTGGCTTATTTGTGGTGGGGTCTAGCTGTTCCCAGAGCACTGGTATATTCAGCCGCAGGGGAAAGTCACTGGTTTTGTGCTGCTATAGCTGTTATTGTTTTTTCGATGGCCAAGCAGCGGCATATGATGATGATGATGATAATTTGGTTTTAATGGCGAAAGGGCCAGTTCTGGCCAAAGAGAGCCATACACATGATACAATGAGTTAGCAATGGTTAATGAAGTGTAAAATGCACCATGGCTGTAGAGGGGCCCCTAAATCATTCAATGTGTGAGTGCGTTCCAAATATATATGCTATAAGTATACAAAGTGAGATATGCTATGACCATAAAGATGTCCACAGTTTCGCCCTAAGGGTCTAAGCAGTGAATGCGATAGCAACACATCAATGTCATACGAAGTAGGTGAGCGGCTTTGGTAGCAATATGAATTGTAGTAAACATGAGCTGATTAAGTAAGCAGGTGTGCTGCCGTAGACGACATGAGAGAGACTCGATGACCACGAGAAGGCGCGTGTGAAACGGTGGTGTTGATGAGAGCGCTTCCCGTGGGCAGCGCGCGTGCGAAGGGACACATCTGTAGCGCTGCACTGCCGATCCGGGCAGCATTACATGTGTAGCGTGCGTTGGAAAATGTGGGCCGACTATTACTAACTGAATGAACAAGCGTGGTATGAGCGCGCACAAACAAACATGAATAGATCACACTGAATGACTGCATACAGTTAACGACTGTCAAAACGCTGGCAGCAAGCCCATACGCTGCAGCGGGTGAAGGTACGTGCGGTCTATCGCTGCAACAGAAACTGAGCAGCGAATGCACAGTGCATAAAGGTCAGAGCCGTGTGGAGATAAGAGACGGTGCGGCGAGCGACGAGCGCAGTTGTTGGCAGAGTAGAAGTGCGCCCCCCCCCCGCTCTCTCCGGCGCTGGCTTCCCGCTTCGTTGCTTGCGCGTGGGAGATTGAGTGCGTTCGTTCTCCGTGATAGCGCGCGTCCCCGCACGCTTCGGGCATACGGCGCGCGGTGACGATTTTATCTATGCGGAACCTCACGGCGACGGCGACGCCGACGGCAGAAATCCGGTTGAAGTCTCCATATAATTGCTATCGCAATAATATATACGAGGCGAAGCGAGTAGAAGATAAAAATGTAAAATTATGGAAGTCGCACTGTTGCCTTACCCGGGTCCTTGAGCGCAGGAACCTAAAGCACGTGCTCCTAATACTATTTCCGCAGCAGCAGCCTCTGATAAGAGGCTGTGCTACGGATCACTTGGATGTATAACATTCAGTACACATGCATCCTTTAAAAAAGCTAAGGTTGATTTAACGTCAAAGAGTGGTTCGTTGCCTAGGAACATTGCTGGGTGTAATGGTACTTCTTCACGGCGTAGTAAATAAAAGTGTTTTTTTCCTATGAGTCTCTAGTTCACGACATTCGATTAACACGTGAAGGACCGCTAAGGTAGCGCCAGATTTACCACAGACAGGTGGCTCATCACCAATCAACAGGTATGAGTGTGTACCGAAAGTGTGGCCGATTCTAAGACGACAAAGAATGACCTCGGTTTGTCGTAGTTTTGTTATAGGCTGCCAATTTCCTAGGTTGGGCTTAATTATGTGGAGTTTATTGAGTGTTTCGCTGTCCCACATGCTTTGTCAATATGTCCTCAGTTCCTTCTGGAGGTAAGGTTTGAAATCTGTGGCGGGAATAGCTAAGGAAGAGGTGCCACTTTTCGTTGTTATAGACGTGGCAATATTGTCGGCAAAACATTACCCTCGATGCCTCTATGCCCAGGCACCAGCATATTATGAGTTGTTCTTTGGATGCATAAACAGAGCAGATGAGTGAATAGAGGACGGTAATTATAGTGTTTTTGTGTTTCTGCGGTAACATCAAAGCTTTAACGACGCTTAAAGAGTCGGTAAATATTACTGCCTTGTAGATTAATTCTCTCGTGTTTCACCGCGGATAGTACTGCATAAGCTTCTGCAGTAAAGATGTGTTAGGGGGTGGAGTACATCAGATTCCGAGAAGGACGGACCGACTGCTGCATAAGACACGCCAGCATGCGACTTTGACGCGTCCGTATAAAATTCAGGGCAGGAGTACTTCGACTTTAATTCTAAAGAAGTGCATTTGAATGTGTGCATGTGGCGCGTGTTTTGTGACTTCGATAAACGATGTGTCACATTCTACCAGCTGCCACTGCCACGGCGGCGGAAGTTTTCCTAGAGTCATTACGTTATGTTCCCTAGTAATGGAATACCCATTTCTTCACCGATGTTTCTCACACGTAGTGAGAAGGGCGGCTCCGCTCTAGGTCGATTATTAAATAGTGTGGCACATGTGGTATCGTTTCTGGTAGAATAGGTAGGATGTGAACGGTTGAATTTGTTTTCAGGAAAATATGTAAAACTGGCATAAGACCTCTGAGGTGTGGCCACCACATGTTTGCTTTACATAAAGGTTTTGTACGGGGCTTGTCCTGAAGGACAGCATCATCGCGAGTCCGATTCCCAAATGATGAACGGGATCGAACATCTTTAAAGCACTGGGTGCAGCAGACTGATACACTATCGCACCATAGTCAAGTCGTGAGCCGACAAGGCATCTATACAAGTTCAAAATACATTTCCTGTCACTGCCCCATGTTGTACGCGATAGAAGCTTCAACATGTTCATAGTTTTCAGTCCTCAAGTATTCGACATGCGGCATGAATGTCAGTTTTGAGTCCAACACAATTCCCAAGAACTTGTGCTCAGTGGTTACAGGTATTGTACTACCAAACCGCTGAATAGCCGGATTGGTACTATTGCCCTCTTATTTGCGAAAAGTAAACATGTACTTTTCTGGGAAATTAACTTAAAGCCGTTTTCGTCAGCCCATATAGCTACTTTATTTAAGCAATGCTTGACATGTCGTTCGCAGATAGCAAGGTTGCACGATTTTAAAACCAATCTGGACACCTACATATGCAGAGTAGAACATTGTTCGTGGGATAGCCGTCCGTTGACAGTTCATTTTAACAATAAACAGTGTGCAGCTAAGCACACCACCTTGCGGGACACCAGTTTCCTGAGTGAAAGACCTCGACAAGGCCCGGCCCATCCTTACAGGAAAGGTACGGTTAGAAAGGTAGCTTTCGATAGTACTCAACATATTGCCGCGGACACCCATAGTGGATAGGTCTCGGATAATACCGAAGCGCCATGTGGAGTCATACGCTTTCTCTAAGTCAAGAAATACAGAGAGAAAGAATGTTTGTGTATGAAGGCATCCCTTATAATCCCCTCCATACGGACAAGGTGGTCTGTAGTCCACCTACCTTCTCGGAAGCCACACTGGTACGGATCTAGCATTCCGTTGCTTTCTAAGAGATAGACAAGGCGCCGGTTAATAATCTTTTCGAAGAGTTTACACAGACAGCTTGTCAAGGCAATGGGTCTGTAACTACTAGGTAAGGACGGGTCCTTGCCTTGTTTAAGTATGGGGATTATTATAGCTTCTTTCCAAGAAGATGGAAGGTACCCAGCAGCCCACATGACATTAAAGAGAGAGGAGTATCTTTTATGTTTCAGGGTGTAGGTGCTTGATCATTTCATACATGATACGGTCAGCACCTGGTGCTGAGCTGTTGCAACAAGCGAGAGCAGTTTTAAATTCAGCTAAACTAGACGGGCGCTTGTATTCTTCATTTCGAGCACATTTCCGATTAACGGGCTGTCGCTCTGCGCGTTCTTTGAACCTCATGAATGTTTGTGTGTAATGAGAGGCACAGGAGACATATTGAAAGTGTTCGCCCAGACAATCTGCCTGATCTTCCAGGCTATCTCCTTGGGTACTTACTAAGGGTAGAGGGTTCGACTCCCGGCCTTTCAATTATTCACCCTATGCCATACTTTAGCCTCATCTGTGTAAGAATTTATGCCAGAGAGGTACCTCTCCCAACTCTTTTTGCACGTCGACGGGTTCTTCTGCCTTGTGACTTAACCTGCTTGAAATTAATGAGGTTTGTGGTGGTTGGGGAATTGCGAAGCAATCCCTAAGCTTTGTTTTGGTATTTGCGTGCTTTCCCACATTCATCGTTCCACCATGGGATGCGACGCTTCTTAGTCAGTCCGTTAGTTAGCGTAATAGATCTCGTAGCAGCGTCAATAATAAAACGTGTTAGATATGCCACAGCGTCGTCTACATTAAAATCAGCAATGTCATCGCCACCTAAACAAGTAAGCTCTCGGAACAGTTGCCAGTTGGCCGAGTCCACGTTCCGTCGAGGAAAACTTGGCAAGCATCCATTGTTTCCTTGAGTTTGCCATAATAGGGAAGTGGTCGCTCCCTAAGGGGTTCTTGAGAACAGACCACTCCAGGTACGGTATTAGTGTACTCGATACTATACTTAAGTCAATGGATGAGTATGCGTTATGTGTAATGCTGAAATACGTTGGCTCTTTCTGGTTAAGTCTAGATGCACCTGAATAAAACGGAAAGTTTTCAATTAGGCGCCCTCTCGCACCGCAACGAAAGTCTCCCACAAAGTGTTATGTGCATTTAAATCTCCGACAACTATGTATGGCGGCGGAAGTTCATTTATGTAATCTTGAAACTGTCTTAGAAAGTTGATAGCAAGGGGGGATGTAAATCGAACTAATCGTGACTAGTTTACCGAACAGTACTGATCGGACAGAAACTGCTTCAATGGAAGTTCAGAGGTTTAATTGCTGACAGGCAACACCTTATCGACAATTATAGCGACACCGCCCGACGAGGCGATAGCGTCGTCATGGTCTTTGCGAAAAACGGCGTATTGCCTTAGAAATTTGTGTTTCCTGATTTCAGATGCATCTCCTGGACACACAGCACCTCGGACTATATTTATGAAGGAGCTCTTAACGTCTTCGAGGTTATGCAGAAGTCCCCTAACGTTAAATTGCAATATTTGCGTGGCCATATTGAAAAAGAGGTTGTGCTGTGTGTGAAGGGACTGTAAATTAGCTTACAGAGCCCTTGTCGGGCCCTGTGATGCGGGGTTTTTCTTTTTGGAGCGATCGCGAGATTCTCGGAGCTCCTTAGGTGCTGGCGGCGCCGTCTGAGCGGATGTTGTGTCCATCGGCTCTTGCGAGGCGCTGGACACGCGCTCTTGCGAGGCGCTGGACACGCGCTCTTGCGAGCGCAGTGTGACGTGAGGGCCTCGTCTCGATGGACGAGACCTTTGAGGCCACCAGCCGGAGGTCGATGGCCCCTTCTTGTGAGATGGCGGAGCAGCGGTAGCGCAGCCGCCGATGGGGCGGATTGCGTGACCGCCGGATCACTACGTGTGAGCCGGACAGCAGCTGGAAGCCATTGTGACGCTGCCCTCTGACGCGCCACATCGGCAAAGCTGGTTTTAGACAGGTAGGTCACCCGCCTTCGTGCCCCTTTAAATTAAATATTCTCTTTCACTTTTATAGTTAGAATTTCCTTTCTTTCCTCCAGGATGGGCAGGACCGTTAGCATGCGGCGTGCATGGTCCCCATCACAATTCACACAGCGGACAGAGTTTTCACACGATTCAGATGTGTGTTCCAAGGCACTACATTTAGCACATGTCAGTCGGCCTCGACAGTTCTGCGAACTGTGGCCGAATCTTTGGCACTTGAAGCATAGGAGCGGGTTTGGCACGTATGGCCTGACACGTATTTTGACGTATCCGGCCTCAATGGTCTCGGGTAGAACACTTGAACCAAGAGTAATAATTAGGTGTTTGTCTGAATCTCCTTACAATCGCGCTTCATCTTGATTTGTTTTACAGCCAAAACATTTTGTTCCTTAAATCCTTCCAGAAGTTCATCTTCAGTGGGTCAACATGTCGTCATCAGAAATAACACCGCGGGTGGTGTTCATGGTGCGGTGCGGGGTCACAGTCACAGGAAAATCTCCAAACGACACTAGATTCTGTAGTTTATCATGTTTCTTATCGCGGAGTTCCAGAAGGAGGTCACCGCTGGCCATCTTCGTCGCCTTGTAACCTGGTCCTATCGCTCTTTCAGAGTTTTTGCAACAATAAAGGGTGAGATCACTTTCACGGACTTGTCAGTTTTCTCACTATGTACCACGTAGTATCGTGGAAAGTTCTCAATTTGGTGGCCAAAAAATTTAAATACTTCTTCGATGCGATCAGAAAGGGGGCGATCAGAAAGCGCGGGAAAAGAAGTAACCATGCGAATGTTCATGTTTCGGCAGAGAAACGCCAGCCACCCACCATGGAGTCCTAGGGACGCTGCAGTGCCTCTAAACGCAGGCCCTGCAGACGACGGCTGTACGTCACCACTATAACCGAATATGAAATAACCTAGGTTGGCTACTCACACAGGGTTAACCCTTACCGCCCAGAAATTTGGAAGTGAGAAGAAGTGAGTAGAAGACAGGACAGGAAAAGTAAGTAAGAGAAAAAGACAAAATATTTAAGAGGGAGACAAGAAAAGGCGACTACCGATTTCCTCCAGGTGGGTCAGTCTGGAGGTGCCGTCTATGTGAAGCAGAGGCCGAAGAGGTGGGTTGCCTCCGCCGGGGGGGGGGGGGGTCCGAACACCCGACATCGGCTCCAACCCCAGGATCCCCCTTTCCCCAGACACGGCTCAGCCGCGTACGGTTACACACGGGAGGGTTCAACCCTCATGTGCTCGGGTACGGGGTGTCGCAACTCGCCAAACGCCTGCTGACGCAGACCCTGCGGGGTCAAGCAGCGGCAAATCCGAGGAACAAACCGCTCTTTGAGAAGCGTAGTTGTCTGTCAATGTTGCCAAATGTGAAAAACATTTTCAAAGCAAATACTACATGGTGGCCATTGACATATCATGCCAGACATTTTCCAAATAAAGGAGGGAAAAAACAGCAAGAGCGTGGAAATTGAAGCCGTAGTTGGGAAAATCCACTCGTTTTAGAAAGTGCTAATATACGATTGCAGCACCAAATATAACTTCTTGTCAAGAGCACAGCATGTTGTTTGCGCATCATCACAAAATCCGACATACGTTGAACGAGGGTTCTAAAAAAGGTATAAATGTAATAGGCATACACTACATTTTGTACTCCGTACAATTTATTTCAGTGATCAGCCAAATAAATGTTGCAATTTCGGCACTGAATCATATCTGTACAACCAGCGTCAAAGGAAACTTGGAACAGCAGAGCGCGTGGCGCAAGCATGAGGGAATGTATAGTGCGCGCCGTCCAGTCATCAGCACTGACAGGCACGCACATCCGGTTGGGGCGCTGGGCGATCAAAGATATTTTCGCTTCTGTTCTCGTTCTTATTTTCAAAGGGAGAAAATAAAACTCAAGGAAACAGAAGCTCAAATATTGCAGTTTACGGCGAGTACTGTCGCACAGTGCGCCGAAACCATAAGTGCTATTGGCGTCAAATGAAACGCTAACAGTGGTGCGCCTGGTGCACTTATACGTTATGATTAGAGATACATTCGCTCGTGTGGTTTGCCGCTTGTAAGCCACATTCATTTTTTCGATCGACAAACTTCGACAGCGCGGTATCCCTGGCAGCCGCAACGGTGGCCGGCGTGAGCGGGCCGAGCACGTTTTGCTTTTCACCATAGAGAAAGGAATCGAACCAACAGCGGACACCCATAGAGCCCAGCGGCCGAATTGACGGCAGCGCACCAAGCGGTCGGCATCAATCACTTCCGTTTTCAGTTTTGGGCGCGTGCATTTTGAACGCTAGCTAGCACGCCGGCTGCGTTTTTGTAGCGTTAGCTACACTGGCCGAGCCAAGCCCGTTTCGAGCGGCACATCAAGAACCGTGCTGCGCATTTGCAAGGATCAGTGATGTCACACGGCTTGCGCACCGGAGCCACCGGAGCCGGCACTCTCGCGCACTCCGCCGCCGCCGCGCGCGCGACTCACCGCCTCCGGTTTGCGCATTCCAGAGGAGTGACGTCGTAGCCGTGGTAGACGCACTGGCGCCGGCGCCCGCTCGCTGTGCAGTCGCCGTCTGACACTGCGCTGCAGCCGCTGCGCTTCTGACTGGCGTTTGCCATTGTGGTATAGCCATGGAGAAGGAGAGCGCAAATGCTGCTCAACAGTGCAGAAGAACGGAGAAGCTTGACTCATCGGATCCCGAAGTAGTTGCCAGGCAATTAGCGGTTGAGCGTAGGAGACAACAGGAAAGCTAAGCATAATCAGCTGAACCTTTGCTAACGGTATATCCTGGCATAGCCGAGCTGAGCCACTGCAACTTTTTTTGTTGTTTTTTGCCTGACCGTGCGCGGTTTCGTGCAGAGTCGGTTATTATTTGGGTAAAAATGATTGCGAACGATCTTGTCAAGACCCATCGAATCTGTGCCACGTGCAATTTCAAAAGTAGACGCAAGACTCCTTGTGAAATCAGGAAATATTTATTTTGCTCTATATAAATGCTCGTTCCGCGCTTTTGTGCGTTAATCCAACGTTGTGACCCCAGGTAAGCAGTAGTACCGTATGAAGCTCCACCGGACCGCATCAGGTGAAAAAAAATTAAATTACAAACATGTTACATTTACAAGCATGTGTCATTTGGTATTTAGATATAGGAATACTCCATGTAGAGGCGAAACTTTGCGAATGTGGTGAATGGGTGGCTTCAGAAACATAAGCAATTCGCTTTTACATACATGACGTAGAAACTACCCGACTCATCCTAAACAATACCATAAAATATGAAAACATCTGATTTCCAAGTATTCCTCCGATTCCGCGCATTATTCCCTGCACTTTAGCCGCACAAATACAGGGCGACTTCGCGTTTCCAAAACTTCGCCTCGGGCGACGCGACGGTACGCTACATGCACAGAGACGGCCGCAGCAGAGGCGCCCAGCCGCACCATGCTGGACGTTCGCAGAATGCCTTCTACTCGCACTGAAGGCAATGCGTGGTCCAAAGCCTGTTTTCAGTCCTTTAGAAGACGGAATTTTCTAATTACAAGTTTCTGATATGTTCCTTGGCGTAATCTTTCGCGCGTTCTGCCGGCACCAACAACACTCCCATGTTATCGATCTTGGCAATCACCATCGCGTTTTCGGCAGGGTGAGTACCGAAAGAAGGTATATGTTGTTGCGGGGCCACAAAAAAACGTCACAAACATGTCCCTCTAAGATTCATTACACGCCAAACTAACTGCCACCACGGCCGAGCTGCTTATCGCTAACTGCGTCACAACGTGCTGCGCGGCCAGTGTGCATCAACAGAACCGAAATAAGTTACAATAATCCCCTAGGAAGCGTCGGAAACATGTCCAGCACGATTCATTAACTCAAATTAACTGGGCCAGGACGGCCGAGCTGTTTTTCGCCAACTGCGTCTTAAGGATCGGTCCCGTGCCGTAAGCCTAATTGCGTCGTAGACTGGGAAACAAGATTTCTCACCTTGCCGTAGTCCAATAGTGCAGTGTTGTCTTGTCCCAGTGCAGAAGAACGCAAGAATACGCCGGGGAGCCCAAGAAACCATGCTGCATTTAAAAAGAAGAGACAGACCGGTCGCCACGGGCGAGCGCTCAAACGCGCGCGCTGCCGCCCTCGCTCGCCTCGGGGAGTGTCTGGCGGATGACGCATGCATCGGGGCGTCAGTGGCCTGTCGATAGGTAAGGCAAGAAAAATAAGAAAACACGCAACACGCACAAACTCGCTGCGCAGAAACACCGCAAGTTTCCAGCAGCAAAACCAAGAAATGTCGGGACGGCGACATACACAACCGCAGTGGCTGCAAGAACCAATTTGAACTTGTGGCCAGACGAGTTGAGCAATGAGCTAAAACCAAACCGTTCTTTGTATTTTACTCAGCAGAATGCGCGAGCATGCATGTCAACATTATATGCGCATTACTTGTTACAAAAATTATTTTTTACGATTGAACCGATCGTACACGTAAATTATTTACGTATACTCGCCACCAGACGACATACGTGACCCGAAAAGTGTTACTTTCGAAAATGATCCTTAAGTGCTGTTTTTGAAGTGCTCTCCTAAAGCTTTCCTAACCCTTGTACTTTCCCCGCACTTATTGACGCCCCGCCCTACTTAAGTTCCGTTTGTGAATATGGGCCTAAGTCTCCGGTCCCATGCTGTCAGCCTAATTGCGTCGTAGACTGTTTAAGAAAATTTCTCACCTTGCCGTAGTCCAATAGTGCAGTGGTGTCCTGTCCCAGTGCATAAGAAACGCAAGAATACGCCGGGAGCCCCAAGAAACAAGGCTACGGGTGCCCACAAAATAACTCGGAACGCCGGACCAATGGCCGCTCGTCGGCGGAGCACATCCGCGGAAAAATACAGCCACGGTCTGCGCGTGCGCGGCATCCCTAGCAAGCCAGCCCTCGCTCCCTAGTGCACCTAGATAAGCGTTGCCTTGCGTCAAAGAACTTGCGGTTTGTCCCTCTTAGCGCTTCGACAACATATCTGGAAGGAGAGGGTTGGGGGATCGGTGCCTGTAGGCTACAGCGTGCTCGCACGCGCAGCGTAATCTTTAAACGCACGCGTAATCCTTGTGGCGTATTCTCGTCGGAATCTGCAATAATTCTAAGGGCTAGTCATACCTTCTAGATAGCTTGGGTGGGTGGAATTTATGAGCGTTTATAACTGAGGTGGTGACCAGTGAGCTCACACCATGCCCTACTTTTCATTATACCTAATGTCTTGCATATCTGAGTTAATTATTTAGCCTAAAGAAATTATGAATTCATAGCTTATCTTTCATGTGGGCGAGCACCACGGCTCCCTATGATAGCACTGCATCGCACTTTTCAACCTGAATATCGTTTTGCGCGATGTATTTTCGTCCTTGTTGAATTATATATCCCGAGACGCAGTTACTACTTGGGAATAAGATCAGAACTTTGTAACACGACGACTCCTTTAACAAGGATGACCTGCGTGCAGTAATAAAGGTTTCTAAATGGCATCAGACGGCGTATTCCAACACGCCAATTTCAGGCACAGGAATTCATTTTATGGTTGCGGCCCTATAATAAGGTTACTTCAGTGCTTCGCAGTAACAATGGACATCGCATGATGTCACATGTAAGAGGTCGCCTGTGGCGAGAAAGAATACGAAGAAGATTCGCGCATCGTTCCGAATGGCGCGAGCGCTCGAGGCACGCGAACTGAGGTGTGGTCGAGGCAGAAGCAGAGCGAGAGCGAACATTAACGACGTGGCTCTTGGGCTGGAAGGAAGGTCGCTTCGTAAGTATGCTCTGATGACGGGAGTGCGGAGAGCCCGGCCACGAAGCTCGTGACGCTGGCAAGGCCCAGGCGTAGCTGTAGACCTCGGAGACGTCCGGGCGAAGCTCCTGGGACCGGCTGCTGATGTTCACGGTGGTTCCGGTCCTCTTCGCCAGATATCCATCTTCCTCAGCCGAGCCCGATCAACCAATAATCACCGAGACACCGGGCCGCCGCGCCGATCGACCGTAAGGCGAAGAACGCTTCGCGAAGCCTAACCGGCAAGTGACACACCAGCGGCGACTACCGGGGGCACCAGCCACGTACTCGGTCAGGTCAACGGAACCGCGAGGCAGTCTTGCACTTACGGCACCCGCAACGCTTCGGAAGAGCCCGACGTGGACTCAACAAGAACTTCAGATCGCCGGTCCGTAAGAAACCCGCACTTCTCTACTTGCGACGCAGTTAGACCGAATTCAGGGTGGCCAGACTTTGAATAGTCAGGGCTAGGTCTGACCTAGAGACCTTAAGGCGGAGCTAGGCTCTGAAACCGATTGTTTTTTTTTGGTAGTTTGTATTTAATGTGAGTCTGGTGTTAAGTTCGAGTGAGCATTTGTGGTGAATTATTGGCTTTTGTTTTTGTGTGCCTCGTGCTTTTACCGTCCTTGTACATATTAAATCCTTGTTTGCTGTGCTGCCAGTCGTGTCTTCCTCCATCGAGGGTAACGCCTTTGTGTAATCCTCCGGCTCCCAAGTATGAGTAGGTGACAAAATGTTGGCGAGCCTGTCAGTATATGGCCCAGTCACCGATACTGGGGAGTTGCAAAGATGGAGTGGGAATGCTTGGCGGCGATAGCGAAGGATTTAAATATGTCGAAGATTGAGACGATGGCGTTTTCTGAGTATACGCAACAAGAATAAGAAAAAGAACACGAACGAGAGCACCAGAAGCACGAACGAGCACGCGAGGAGCATGAACGAGTGCGCGAACAGCCCAAAGCGAAAAAGAAATTTTAGAGCTAAAGATTAGACTAGCGGAGATGGACGCGGATTTCTCGCGACGGTACGAGTTCACCCAGATTGGTGTCATCTGGCTCGACTTCGCCCAGGCCAAAACAGATTTGCCCCAGGAAATTGATGGCTCCGCTTGATGAGCGTAGAGATGATTTAGATGCGTATCTGCATCGCTTTGAGAGAATAGCGGTCGGGCAAGGCTGGGCAAGGAATGAGTGGGCTCGCGCCTTAAGTCTTTGTCTAGTTGGTGGGGCTTTAAGTGTGTTTGGACGGATGCCCACAGAAGAGAGTTTAGACTATGAGAAGGTGAAGAACACTTTATTGCAAAGATTCCGGCTAACCGCTGAGGGTTTCCGCGAAAAGTTCAGGTCATGCAAGCCGAAGACGCGGAAACACTCTAAGAAAAAAAAAAGGGTCAAAGTGAGTCACAACAGCTTGACTTTCTTTTTCTGTGCTAAGACCCCTTTTTGCGTGCGTAGAGTCACAAAATAATCGTCAATCCTTCTGTATGAGTCATTGACTCCCAATGGCTTGCAAAGAGTAGTCGTGAAAGATCGCGACTCCTTTGTGACGTGCAGGCAGTTGACGAGAGAAAGATTACAATGCAGAAAAAAATACAAGATGATTTATTCTGGCTTTATGCTTGCTTCTGGTTTAGGCTGACCCTCAGGGTTTATGTCCTCGTTGTAATGCAATGTCTAACTCTTTCGTCCCATGTTCTGCAATGTTTATTTTCTTTGACAATGTATGTTGACCGCTCGCACGCTTAAGTTATTATCTGGTTTCCTGTGCTAAGGAGTACCTAGATTTGCCACACTGGATTCTGACCATTAGTAAAACTAAAAAAAAAACACCGCATATCCACGGGGTGAACGATGATGAGTGGGCGAAGCTCGGAGGGAATCATCGGTAAGCCGTGAATCTTCGGTATAATTCGCCCAGTCTCGCCGCACTAAATCGAACGATTGACTTCCACCAATGACACGCGCCATATGTGACGTCATTCCTATTTTATAACAGCGCCCTTCATTATAATTGCACCATCTCCCGCTTAAGGGGACGCTAGCACAAACGCTTTAGAAACGTGCAGTACTCTCTAGTAAGGGGGAGAGGCCACAGCGTCTTACGCAGCCGTTTACACATGCCGGAACGTGCACCGCGTTTGCCGACGCCATCACATGACTGCTGAGAGAGTATAACCCCGTATTCATAAACGCTCCTCGACTTGAACTGGACTTGCCACCGCCTTCAACGCGTTTCGAACGCGCTGCCCACGGCGGTGGCAAGTCAAGTTCAAGTCGAGGAGCGTTTATGAATACGGGGGTAAGGCGGAGAGGCCACAGAGGCTTACACCAGCTTCTTACACGGGCCGTAACGCGCTAGCACAAACGCGTTAGAAACGCGCAGTCTTTCGTTAATGTTGGGTATTTATTGTCATCGTGGTGCGTGTGTCCATGTGCGCTTCGTGGCGTAGTGGTTAGCGCCGCGCGTTCCGAAGCGAGGGGGCCCTGGTTCGATTCCGCACTACGGACACAACTTTCGGAATTTTTCTTTCATAAAAGTAGACGTGGCTACCTACTACGACGACGACGACTACTACTACTACTTCTACATACTACAGAGGAGGGACAGACCCACACCCTAAGGAGCTTCGCCCCTAAAAAGAGGAGTGGCTACTAAACAGAGCACATCAACGAGGTAACAGCTTAAGTCCGGTGGACGCACCCAACAGTGCCGATTGTAAATGTAGTTCTGTGACGTAAAATTAAATTTTGAGGGTTTATGTACCAAAAGCAATATCTTATACAGAGATACACGGTAATGGTAAACTACAGATAAATTTCCAGCAGCTCGGGTTCTTTAACGTGCCCGGAATTCACGGTGCACGAGTGGTTTTGCATTCTGCCCCATTGTAATGCGGCCGTCGCGGTTGTAATTGTACCCCTGACCTCGAGATCAGCAGCACAATGCCACAGCCACTGGGCTACCGCGGTTCGTTGTGTTCCGCGACCAGAAAGAAACATCAGCGTACACAACACTGCTTTTGATCCCCGTTAGAAATATAAAAACAAAAGTCGCAGCTTCGCCCGAAAGACGAAGCTTTGATAGCTATAGCAATGTATTAGACAACTGCACGAAGCAAGGTTCGTAGTTTCATCGGCTGTATAAATTGCAGTATACATTCGCTTACTAATTACATTAGCAAGCATGGGGTTACGCGCGCACGTGCTAACATGAACAGATCTCACTTACGGTCAGAGCGCTGGCGTGATGAAGAGCGCGAACAGAGGGGGACCGAACGCTTCTGCTGCCTCTTTCCTCCAACGCGTCTCCGAAACTTTAAATTACGCTACCTCGGCTCACCCCGCCTTTGGGCCTATCGGAGACAAGGGCGAGCGTGGCGCAATACCGGTTTAGAGCAACGGTAAGAGCAGACGCGTGCTAAACCAACGCCTCCCTTGCCCCGGATTTCGCGCGTGTTATCACGTTTCTTCTTATATATATATATATATATATATATATATATATATATATATATATATATATATACATTGCGCGCCCATCAAGCAACTATCCATGTCGGCTTACCCTCGAACATTTGCTCTCACGCGCGCAGTCAACGGCGCGGGATAGCATCTTTTCGCACTTGGACTTCATACGTAAGTTCACGGCAAACGCCAACAGATAAATTTCACCGGTTGTGTCCATATAATCGCTACCACAATGAACGTAAAAATTTTATGAAAAACCAACCTCGTTGGTTTTCCACGCCATGAGCCAACGGTGAGCGACCTTCCTAGAAAATATGTGGATAAATCTCCGCTGAATGCTTACGCCCGCAGCTGGTGGCAGCGGCACACAGACGCAACAACTTGTGCCGGAAATGCAGTTCTGGTAACTTCATGGGCACTAGATTATACTGTAACACGGACGTATTTATAGTTCTACCCATGACACCTGTGCGAACATCAGTGCGAAACTACCCATGACACCTGTGCGATACATCAGTGCGAACTGCACTCGAAGAGATCGAGTGCAGCTGCTACGCTATAGTTAAGCAAATTAATCGCAAATACGCCGCGTCTTTATCAAACTTCGAGCACGCTCCGAAGCCCTATAATAGATATTTCAAACGTAATCAGACTCGGACTAGCGAATTTTGCTTCTGTAAAGTGAACGTAGTGGGCGTGGTAGTGGGTATCTCAAGACGCATGATTAAATTCATGGCTGCTTCATTCGTGAACATTCGTGCACGTGAAGCAAACTATCAGTGAGCAAAACATTTTTTTCAGCGCGAGGGAAGAAAACCGAAACTAGTTTATGGTTTGTGCGGCCCCATAGTGACCCAAAGCCGAAGCCATCAAAATCACAGCGCCATTTTGTAGTTGTGTTGCAACATGCATGCGCGAGCTCGCTGTCGTTGCTGAATGGCCCTGAAAGCGCTGCGTTAGGGGCGAGTGCAACCGAACATTACGGCAAGTTACGATGGTAACTTCTTTCCGTGCTACCTGATTGCGACGACAAGAACGGCCAGCAGTAGCGTGTGCGCCGATTTCGTCTTTGCCGAGATCGAACAAGTACGGCTCGCCGGACCGTGGAAAGCACCCGAAGTGTTGCGGTCTGTACTGCGTCGTTTTTCATTGTGATGTGAGATATCGTAACGCACAGAGACTGCCGGATGCATACGAAAGCCTACCAGCAGGGAGTGACTGTGCCATTTTTCTCTAATGTCTCAGGTGAGCATATCAGCTTTGTTCGAGTTTTGAAACGGTGCGTACTCGTCCCTTCTGGTTTGGCTACATTTTGCGGGACGTTTCTCTTGGCACGACCTTTCTCTCGGCAGTTACAGACGTTTCCTGGGAATGCGCGCGGAGACTATTATTACTCGATTTTCTATTTTGTGTCTGGTGTTTTATGGTAAAAATTGTTCTTTATTTTGTATTTTTATGTGAGTATATTTGTGTTTGTATATTTGGCAAGCAGAAATGAGTTCATTGCAAAGTTGTACCTCCCAGTGAGCTGCGGATGAACCCAACCAAGTTAATCCTGTCTTGTCTATTGTATGTATAACAATTTTCAAGTACATACAGCTGTAGTTGGCTTAATCGCTGTAGCATATCTTGTTGTAAAAGTAGAATTATGTGTAATATTTTACTGCTGCCATGCAGAAATACTTTTTTTTCTTGTACCAAGGAACTCTGACAGCGTTGAATGAGGTGTGGTGTATTGTACTAATTTAATTTTAAAAGATTTCGTCTGTCATGTATCAGGGGTTAATTTTCCTTGTAGAAACAATGTTTTGTTATCTCCTACGCTACTGCTGTTGTCCTGCATATTTTTGTAAGTTGAAGTGTATTTTATTTTAGGTATTGAAGAAGCGGCAACAGCCACAGGAAGTAGCCATCTATCCAGCACGTTATGGGTGAGAAATTGTAGCAGGCACTTTGGCATATCTTAGCAGTATGATGCGATTTGTTGTAATATTTTTGTCCTCGTTCCTGCCTTATTCATTTTAGCATTGTGCAAATGGTAATACGTTAACAAAGAGACAGAGTAATCACTCAAGGGCGAGACATGGTTGGAGGAGACAAGACACATAAGCCTCCTTTGTCCATGTATCAATGTTGCACAGTTAATCTGTCCTCATCTACCAACAAGCCAAAATTTCTCGTCAGTTACGATTACTAATTCTTTGTCATTACAATCTCATCAACGCACAATCAAAGGACATATGTACACACACAGGAACACAGACCTCAAATGATGAAGAGTCAGAACAAAGAGCTTTGCTAAGACATTGTTGATAAGATAAGTCCTCTTGTCAGCGCGTTGGCTCCAACGACATTCCTTGTTCTACCACAATTTACCGTTAAAAGGAACTATTATTGCTCTTGCTGAAGTAATATGCATTATGTAATAAAATTGGCAGGGTGAAGTGTCCAGAATGTGAAAGTTTTTCTGTATTCCAATGCTAGAGCCAAGACAGGCAGAGAAACAAGATTAAGATTTAGAGAGGCATTTGTTAGTACTACCCAGTTGGCCAGCTTCATTCGCAGCTTGCACTTAATTGCATTAATGACCATAGAAATTAGTTAATTTAATTAGCTTGATTTACTTATGTCAAGAGATGCTGAACTTGGATTAAGGCAGGTTAAAAATATACAATGACATTTTAAGATGGCAGGCTTGCAGTTGAATAGCACACCACTTGATGGCATGAGCTCAGGTTCGGGTGGCACACTATTTTCGTTTTTTGTTTGGCAGTTTCATAAACATAACTTCTGCTTCGTTATTGTTGGGGTTCTAGTGTTGTAGGAGCTAAATGTTTACCTTTATTTGTATTGGTAACCAGGTTACACGGACAACTGCTGCATTTTGGTAAATTACGACATGGTAGGACTTGGAACATTTGTGCAAATTTGTTGCAGGTAGAACTTGGTGGCTCCTGCTCCTGCCTTCCGCCACCACCCTGTCCCGACTGCGTCCACTAGAGAGTTGGCAACCTTAGTGATGATGCCAAGCAGGCGATGGCAGACGGCAAGATGCAGCAATGAATTAACCTGGAAGTAGTTCCACTATTCCACGTCCCTCTATCGGTGCTGCAATGCTCAAGTGCACGCAATTGTTTTAGCGGCCAAAAGGCTATGTGGATTATACGAACCACGATGCACATTTTGATGCTAGTGGAAACCCCTCACACAATTTTTTTCTTGCTTAGCACTAATAAAGCTTTACCAATTTGAAAGCAATACAGTGCGCGCTCAGAAGTGATATTTGGCATATTTTTACTAGGACCGCCTCATTGGTAAACATGCAGATAAACATACGCCAAACTGAGTTTTCTGCGAGTTAATCCTTATCTTTGTGCGCTTCTGCATGATATATATAGCGCTGAAACCATTTTGTGTACACAGTACATGTTCTGAGCACTTGGATCAAGTTAATTTACAGCTTTTGCTAGAAGCCATTTCTCTGCAAATAAAATAGGTCATTTTGCCCATTTTTAACGGCCCATAACAAATTGATAATCAAGGAAAACAATTTTAGGTGTAATGTCTCTTCATTCTCCAGAGAAAAATTTGTTATGCTCTCACATTGAAGAAACCGGTATATAGGCTATGCCTTCGGTGCCTTAGAACACATTCACATAGAACTTACACCAGTGAAACATTTTCACCTAGAAATATTTCACAAAATGATATTTTGCCTGATATTGAAGGGCCTCCAATATTTCAAAAGGACATCCGAAATGGTCGAGGGCCAGCTTGGGACAGTTGACATGCAATAGCCTTCTTACAGAAATGGGGCATACGGAGGGCCAAGTAACGTACAGTTGACATTACGTTAAGTTGAAATTATTGATTCACACAAGACAAAATGACAAGCATTCCATCCTATAAGTAGTTCCTTACATTTATTTATACTTTTTTGCACATTTATTACCATCAGTGAGGTGATCTGTGTGTTTTCATTATCTGCTATGTGTATATGATAAGATTCAGATTTGTCCTAGGGTGAAGAATATTTTGGTGTTCATACATGTGGGCTTCTGTTTTTCAGGTTGCTGCCAAATTTTACCCGAGCTGGGCCACACACTTGAGCCAGGCCTCTTGGAAAGGATGCATAATCACATTCCACACGTCGATGTCAGAGGATGCCAGGGATCAAGGCAACCTGTTGTGCCCTAGTATTCAATGTTTTGTGACCCTTCTGTGTGTTTCATCTATTTCACAGCTGTACCTCGGCTCCCATCTATCCAAACAGAATTGCCAGCTGTGCCCGCTTGTCGAACCATGGGGCAAATATTGGCATGGAGTGTTCCCTGGGCTTGATGTTCTATTTGCTCTTTAGGATTCTTAGCAAATACTCCTGTTATAAGTTACTGTTTTTAGTACCGAAATTTTAATATTTCCTTTCTCTTGGAATTCTTAACATCATCTCCTGCTATTATATCTGTATGTATGCCCTGTTCTCGTAGTTATTTTGTACTTGTGAATGTAATGATAGGTTCTTAACTCATGTAATGCGCAAGGCTAAAAACGCTGACCTACATCACGTTTTGTTCATTTATTAATCTTCAGTGCCGTAAAAAGTACAAGAATTTTAACTCAACTAGTCCTCCATAGCAGGATAAATTCAAAGAGCAAAATTGAGCACCCATTTCAAGCACTCGTTATTATTTGAAAAGGAAAGAACGTAGGAGCGTGAAAAAAATGTATTATAGTAGGAAAACCTGGCCTGCCCATCATAAGTGTGTTAATAATGTGACTTCCATTCACTACAATGATACCAGTTGCACTGGTGGACAACGTTTGAGGACATGAACACCCATGCTACCCTTGGCATTCCGTCAGCGTGGCAAATAGGCTTGCCACACCTTACGAATGCCAGTGGTACTGTAGGTTTCATGCACACATTGGTTGTCTTACACCTTATGAGAATTGCATGTATCGAACATGAAGGTTTACAGCATTGCTTTGAATGACCACTATATTTCCTCATTTTCAAAGTTTATGAATGCAAGAGCAATGGTACAGTTCATGTAAAATTATTTTACAGGCTATAAACCTATAGATACACGCTTCTGATGACACAGAACCGACATGTAGTGGCGGGATGTTTGTCTTTATTTCAGATTTAAATATTGCCTTCCAGGCCTGGGTTAGTTTACTACATTGAGAGCCCATGCACTAGAGGGAAGTGAATTAAACTAAGAATGATAAACATCGAAATATCTTGTTCGTGGCACTAACGGCACTAATTTGACAATCAGCAAGGTTCTTTCTGCATTCTTTTCCAAATTTGTTATATATTTTATATTACTGGTTTTCTGTAATGTGAGAACAAATATTTGTTTATTGTCAACACAGTTGATGTCGCCCATTTGCACAACATTCCTTTGCAGGCTAAAATTCAATGTAATAATGGGGTGTTTAAGGTTTTGCGCACTCAGTGTTAAGGGATGCAAATGGTGGCATACAAGAGAATGCACGAACGGAAGAAAAAAATGCAGTAGGACATATGGCTCTGTAGGCAGATGCTTTGTTGTGCTATTTCTAAAACTCCCTCTGGTCTGCCTGAATGCATTGTCTAACGCTTTGGTAGAAATACATTGGCAGCCACTTATTCAGGCGAAATGCTTCTCGAAACAACTTTTTAAAATTATTTCAGTGAGACTTTGAAAAATCCTGCTGCATATAGTTTTATATGGCAGATTTTAAATATGTCAGTGGTTTTGTGTAGCTGCTATATTTTTAGTTATGTCATACACAGTGGCAAAGTACCTGCGGGCACTTTAATGTATACAGTAGTTTCAGAAGAATGATCGTGCTGTATCTTATTCAGCTCGTAGACCGCAAAGTGCCGATATCTACCGAAACAAAATGTAAAATTACTGAAACTATGCCAAAAATAGGACACTTTAAATAATTTTGAAAGATATTGCAATTTCAAGTAGATATTAGCATTCCACATACCTTGAAGTGTATGTATGCCAGTTTCGGAGTATCGAACAATTGTAAGTGCACAAAGTTATTTGCATGGGATGTGAAAAAAATTAATAAAGTGTACTGAGCTTTACATGCATAGTCCCACGAAGTTTACATGTTTCGATAGATATCGGCACTTGTCATCTACACAAGAGCTAAGTTAGCACAATGCTTTTTGTGAAATTTAATTCAGAGAAAGTGCCTGCAAAGATCACTATACATTGTGCCCTTGTTTAAGACATAATGAAGAAATGTGCAGCTAAACAAAAATAACATATACGAAATCAGCTGAAGAACTCTCTATTGGCTTAATTTCAAACCTCTAGTAGAAAAAAATAAAAGAAAAACATTTTGGGAGTAGCATTCCTTGAACACAAGATTTTATTAACAAAACGTGTCCCTTGCTATAGTCACCTATAACATAGTGACACAATTCTATATAATCACAAGAACTTTAGATCACAAGAACTTTATATGAGTGACATGCAAATGGGTGGCACCTATGTAACTTAATGTATTTACTGAGAGTAAATACAGTCTGGACTCGTCACACACAAACACATATAATATATATATAATATATATATATATATATTATATATATATATACAGTTACCGCCGCCGAGCGCTGAAACGCGCAGCCTTCCGCACTCGCTTCGGTGGAGTGTCTGGCGGATGACGCATTCAACTGGTGCGTCATTGGCCTGTTGCTAGGTAATGCAAGAAAAAATCAGTCGCAAAGTTAGGTTCATTTATACGCAAAACGTTTTAGTTTTCGTGGCAAATAATTGAAAATAAAATCCGGCATGATCCCTCCCCCTGGAAAGAGGCCATTGTCGTCCCTATACTGAAGCAGGGCAAGGACCCATCGTCTGTTTCGAGTTACCGGCCTATAGCACTAACAAGCTGTCTCTGCAAACTGTTCGAAAAATTGATAAACCGCCGACTAATACATTTCCTCGAATCAAACAAACTGCTTGACCCGTACCAATGCGGGTTTCGAGAGGGTCGATCCACCGCCGACCACTTGATACGTATTGAAACGCAAATTCGTGAAGCTTTTGTCCATAAGCAGTTCTTTCTGTCTGTATTCCTTGATATGGAAAAAGCCTACGACACCACGTGGCGGTTTGGAATACTAAGAGACCTCTCACACGTTGGTATACGTGGTAACATGTTAAATGTCATAGAAAGTTACCTATCTAATCGCACATTCCGTGTTCGTGTGGGAAATGCTGTATCAAGACCATTTGTGCAGGAAACTGGAGTGCCACAGGGCGGGGTGCTGAGTTGCACTCTCTTTATCGTAAAAATGAGTTCTTTGCGTCTGTATATCCCAAGAAACATGTTTTACTCTGCATACGTGGATGATGTACAGTTAGGTTTCGCCTCGTGCAATCTTACAGTCTGTGAGCGGCAGATTCAGCTTGGTCTGAACAAAGTGTCTAAGTGGGCAGACGAGAATGGATTTAGCCTTAACCCACAAAAGACCACCTGCGTCCTGTTCTCCAGGAAGAGGGGTCTGCACCCCGATCCTGACATTGAGTTGCAGGGACAACGTGTGGCCGTAAAAACAGAACACAAATTTTTAGGTGTGATTCTAGATACGAAACTTACATTTGTGGCACACATACAGTATATAAGGAACAAGTGCATGAAAACAATGAATATTCTAAAAGTGTTGTCACGCACCGTCTGGGGTAGTGACACAAAGTGCCTTTTAAATCTGTATAAGAGCCTGATACTCACACGACTAGATTACGGCGCCATAGTGTACCATTCCGCTACGCCAAGCGCCCTAAAGATGCTGGATCCTGTACACCATCTAGGCATCCGCCTAGCCACTGGTGCCTTCAGGACAAGTCCTGTGTCAAGCTTGTACGTAGAAGCGGACGTGTGGTCGCTTGACACGCAACGTTCATACTTAAGACTTACCTATTTCCTGAAAGTAAATTCGAACTCGGAACATCCGTCCTTCTCAATCATAAATGATATGACCAGTGCCACACTCTTTAATAACCGGCCGACAGTAAGAGAACCCTTCTCACTACGTATAAGAAAAATTAGCGCAGAAATGGATATCCCACTACTTGAAAATAATTTGATGGCCCCAGCAAATCCAGTGCCACCGTGGCAGTGGCAACTCATAGAGTGTGATACTTCGTTTGTAGAGGTCACAAAAGACGCTCCAGAGGTACATATCCAGATGCATTTTCTAGAAATCCAGTTCAAGTACTCGTCCTGCACTCAGTTTTACACTGACGCTTCCAAGTCACATGCAGGAGTTTCTTATGCAGTAGTCGGCCCATCGTTCTCCGAGTCCGATGTACTGCACCCGGAAACAAGCATTTTTACGGCTGAAGCCTATGCACTTTTATCAGCCGTGAAGAATATAGGCAAGTCAAAACTCAAACGATCAATAATATTTACAGACTCCCTAAGCGTTGTGAAAGCTATCATGACTCTACATAGACACAAAAACCCTGTACTCATTGAACTGTATTCTGCTCTGTGCAAAGCATACATGTCTAACCAGCATATTATTTTGTGCTGGGTGCCTGGCCATAGAGGCATCGAGGGCAATGTTCTGGCTGATCAAATGGCCTCATCAACTACATCGCGAGCCCTTAACCCTACCGCTTCTATCCCTGCCGCAGACCTCAAGCCCTACTTGAGAAAGAAACTTCGAAGCCATTGGCAGCGCTTGTGGGATGCCGAAACCAACAATAAGCTCCACTTAGTTAAGCCACAGATAGGTCCCTGGCATCCCGTTACGAAAATACGAAGAACTAATGTCCTATTCTCTCGTTTGAGAATAGGACATACATACGGCACCCACAATTTTCTTTTAACTGGAAATGACCCACCAACCTGTGGTAGATGTGGAGAGAGGCTTACCGTGCTTCACGCCCTCGTGGAGTGCAGAGAAGCCGAAACAGAGAGAAAAAGGCACTTTCCTCTAGCATACCGGTACTGTCTCCCTCTCCATCCCGCTATGTTTCTGGGTGACAAACCCCTCTTTAACACCAAAGCTGTCCTGGGCTTTCTTAGCGATGTTATATTGCATGTTATTTGCCCAATAGTTTCATAGCGCATCCTCTCTCCAGAGGATGCCGCTGCGATAGTAGTTTTGTATAGCACGAGTCTCCAGGCCCTTGCATTTCAAAGGGCCTGTCAAGGCAGTAGTGCTGTTTGAAAGACTTATCAGTGATAAATTCTCATTTATCATGATTATCTTGCAAATTGTTCTTTCGTCTCATAGTGCACCTCATTAGCCATTGCCATAATTTTATTACATATATATTTTACGCATTTTACAGCGATTGTTTTTAGGCCCTTTTACAGCCACGACACATCTATCTTTCGCAATTCATTGCTCCATTGTCAACCTATTAACACTGGCCTGGCGCTCTTTGGCCATACCTGGCCCTTGCGCCATTAAACACCATTCATCATCATGCTACGTGTGGGAACAGCTGCACTTCTAACAGTGCATCTGCTAAGCGGAGCCGCCACGGCGTCAACGTCTTCGCCATAGAAATATATCATCATGTGATCGAGATGCCACACGACACATAGCAGGATTTTGTTAAACGATGTTCGAAAACGATATTATTCATTGTTGGTTGTACACCGAGTGACTTAACGTGTTGCTTTTCTTCGTAGCCAGTTAACCATTGCGTGATTCCTTTTTTGCGTGCCTGGCAGCGGCAGAATATAATCTTGCTAGAGACATTGACTGCTACGTCTAGGAATAGCTGCGCTTCTAATGGTGCATCTGTTATGCGCAGCCGTCACGGCGTCAACGTCTTCGCCATAGAAATATATAATCATGTGATCGAGATGCCACACGACACATAGCAGGATTTTGTTAAACGATGTTCGAAAACGATATTATTCATTGTTGGTTGTACACCGAGTGACTTAACGTGTTGCTTTTCATGGAAGCCAGTTAACCATTTCGTGATGCCATTTTGCATGCCTGGCAACGGCAGAATATAATCTTGCTAGAGACATTGACTGCTACGTGTGGGAACAGCTGCTCTTCTAACAGTGCATCTGCTAAGCGGAGCCGCCACGGCGTCGTCTTCGCCATAGAAATATATCATCATGTGATCGAGATGCCACACGACACATAGCAGGATTTTGTTAAACGATGTTCGAAAACGATATTATTCATTGTTGGTTGTACACCGAGTGACTTAACGTGTTGCTTTTCTTCGTAGCCAGTTAACCATTGCGTGATTCCTTTTTTGCGTGCCTGGCAGCGGCAGAATATAATCTTGCTAGAGACATTGACTGCTACGTGTGGGAACAGCTGCACTTCTAACAGTGCATCTGCTAAGCGGAGCCGCCACGGCGTCAACGTCTTCGCCATAGAAATATATATACATGTGATCGAGATGCCACACGACACATAGCAGGATTTTGTTAAACGATGTTCGAAAACGATATTATTCATTGTTGGTTGTACACCGAGTGACTTAACGTGTTGCTTTTCATGGAAGCCAGTTAACCATTTCGTGATGCCTTTTTGCATGCCTGGCAACGGCAGAATATAATCTTGCTAGAGACATTGACTGCTACGTGTGGGAACAGCTGCTCTTCTAACAGTGCATCTGCTAAGCGGAGCCGCCACGGCGTCAACGTCTTCGCCATAGAAATATATCATCATGTGATCGAGATGCCACACGACACATAGCAGGATTTTGTTAAACGATGTTCGAAAACGATATTATTCATTTTTCGTTGTACACTGAGCGACTTAACGTGTTGATTTTCATGGAAGCCAGTTAACCATTTCGTGATGCCTTTTTGCATGCCTGGCAACGGCAGAATATAATCTTGCTAGAGACATTGACTGCTACGTGTGGGAACAGCTGCACTTCTAACAGTGCATCTGCTAAGCGGAGCCGCCACGGCGTCAACGTCTTCGCCATAGAAATATATCATCATCTGATCGAGCTGCCACACGACACGTAGCAGGTTTTTGTTAAACGATGTTGGAATACGATATTATTCATTTTTCGTTGTACACTGAGCGACTTAACGTGTTGCTTTTCATGGAAGCCAGTTAACCATTTCGTGATGCCTTTTTGCATGCCTGGCAACAGCAGAATATAATCTTGCTAGAGACATTGACTGCTACGTGTGGGAACAGCTGCTCTTCTAACAGTGCATCTGCTAAGCGGAGCCGCCACGGCGTCAACGTCTTCGCCATAGAAATATATCATCATCTGATCGAGCTGCCACACGACACGTAGCAGGTTTTTGTTAAACGATGTTGCAATACGATATTATTCATTTTTCGTTGTACACTGAGCGACTTAACGTGTTGCTTTTCATGGAAGCCAGTTAACCATTTCGTGATGCCTTTTTGCGTGCCTGGCAACGGCAGAATATAATCTTGCTAGAGACATTGACTGCTACGTGTGGGAACAGCTGCACTTCTAACAGTGCATCTGCTAAGTGGAGCCGCCACGGCGTCAACGTCTTCGCCATAGAAATATATCATCATGTGATCGAGATGCCACACGACACATAGCAGGATTTTGTTAAACGATGTTCGAAAACGATATTATTCATTGTTGGTTGTACACCGAGTGACTTAACGTGTTGCTTTTCTTCGTAGCCAGTTAACCATTGCGTGATGCGTTTTTGCGTGCCTGGCAGCGGCAGAATATAATCTTGCTAGAGACATTGACTGCTACGTGTGGGAACAGCTGCACTTCTAACAGTGCATCTGCTAAGCGGAGCCGCCACGGCGTCAACGTCTTCGCCATAGAAATATATCATCATGTGATCGAGCTGCCACACGACACGTAGCAGGTTTTTGTTAAACGATGTTGGAATACGATATTATTCATTGTTGGTTGTACACCGAGTGACTTAACGTGTTGCTTTTCTTCGTAGCCAGTTAACCATTGCGTGATGCGTTTTTGCGTGCCTGGCAGCGGCAGAATATAATCTTGCTAGAGACATTGACTGCTACGTGTGGGAACAGCTGCACTTCTAACAGTGCATCTGCTAAGCGGAGCCGCCACGGCGTCAACGTCTTCGCCATAGAAATATATCATCATGTGATCGAGATGCCACACGACACATAGCAGGATTTTGTTAAACGATGTTCGAAAACGATATTATTCATTGTTGGTTGTACACCGAGTGACTTAACGTGTTGCTTTTCTTAGTAGCCAGTTAACCATTGCGTGATGCGTTTTTGCGTGCCTGGCAGCGGCAGAATATAATCTTGCTAGAGACATTGACTGCTACGTGTGGGAACAGCTGCTCTTCTAACAGTGCATCTGCTAAGCGGAGCCGCCACGGCGTCAACGTCTTCGCCATAGAAATATATCATCATGTGATCGAGATGCCACACGACACATAGCAGGATTTTGTTAAACGATGTTCGAAAACGATATTATTCATTTTTCGTTGTACACTGAGCGACTTAACGTGTTGCTTTTCATGGAAGCCAGTTAACCATTTCGTGATGCCTTTTTGCATGCCTGGCAACGGCAGAATATAATCTTGCTAGAGACATTGACTGCTACGTGTGGGAACAGCTGCTCTTCTAACAGTGCATCTGCTAAGCGGAGCCGCCACGGCGTCAACGTCTTCGCCATAGAAATATATCATCATGTGATCGAGCTGCCACACGACACGTAGCAGGTTTTTGTTAAACGATGTTGGAATACGATATTATTCATTTTTCCTTGTACACTGAGCGACTTAACGTGTTGCTTTTCATGGAAGCCAGTTAACCATTTCGTGATGCCTTTTTGCATGCCTGGCAACGGCAGAATATAATCTTGCTAGAGACATTGACTGCTACGTGTGGGAACAGCTGCACTTCTAACAATGCATCTGCTAAGCGGAGCCGCCACGGCGTCAACGTCTTCGCCATAGAAATATATCATCATGTGATCGAGATGCCACACGACACGTAGCAGGTTTTTGTTAAACGATGTTGGAATACGATATTATTCATTTTTCGTTGTACACTGAGCGACTTAACGTGTTGCTTTTCATGGAAGCCAGTTAACCATTTCGTGATGCCTTTTTGCATGCCTGGCAACGGCAGAATATAATCTTGCTAGAGACATTGACTGCTACGTGTGGGAACAGCTGCTCTTCTAACAGTGCATCTGCTAAGCGGAGCCGCCACGGCGTCAACGTCTTCGCCATAGAAATATATCATCATGTGATCGAGCTGCCACACGACACGTAGCAGGTTTTTGTTAAACGATGTTGGAATACGATATTATTCATTTTTCCTTGTACACTGAGCGACTTAACGTGTTGCTTTTCATGGAAGCCAGTTAACCATTTCGTGATGCCTTTTTGCATGCCTGGCAACGGCAGAATATAATCTTGCTAGAGACATTGACTGCTACGTGTGGGAACAGCTGCACTTCTAACAATGCATCTGCTAAGCGGAGCCGCCACGGCGTCAACGTCTTCGCCATAGAAATATATCATCATGTGATCGAGATGCCACACGACACGTAGCAGGTTTTTGTTAAACGATGTTGGAATACGATATTATTCATTTTTCGTTGTACACTGAGCGACTTAACGTGTTGCTTTTCATGGAAGCCAGTTAACCATTTCGTGATGCCTTTTTGCATGCCTGGCAACGGCAGAATATAATCTTGCTAGAGACATTGACTGCTACGTGTGGGAACAGCTGCTCTTCTAACAGTGCATCTGCTAAGCGGAGCCGCCACGGCGTCAACGTCTTCGCCATAGAAATATATCATCATGTGATCGAGCTGCCACACGACACGTAGCAGGTTTTTGTTAAACGATGTTGGAATACGATATTATTCATTTTTCGTTGTACACTGAGCGACTTAACGTGTTGTTTTTCATGGAAGCCAGTTAACCATTTCGTGATGCCTTTTTGCATGCCTGACAACGGCAGAATATAATCTTGCTAGAGACATTGACTGCTACGTGTGGGAACAGCTGCACTTCTAACAGTGCATCTGCTAAGCGGAGCCGCCACGGCGTCAACGTCTTCGCCATAGAAATATATCATCATGTGATCGAGCTGCCACACGACACGTAGCAGGTATTTGTTAAACGATGTTGGAAAACGATATTATTCATTTTTCGTTGTACACTGAGCGACTTAACGTGTTGCTTTTCATGGAAGCCAGTTAACCTATTCGTGATGCCTTTTTGCATGCCTGGCAACGGCAGAATATAATCTTGCTGGAGACATTGACTGCTACGTGTGGGAATAGCTGCACTTCTAACAGTGCATCTGCTAAGCGGAGCCGCCACGGCGTCAACGTCTTCGCCATAGAAATATATCATCATGTGATCGAGATGCCACACGACACGTAGCAGGTATTTGTTAAACGATGTTGGAAAACGATATTATTCATTTTTCGTTGTACACTGAGCGATTTAACGTGTTGCTTTTCATGGAAGCCAGTTAACCATTTCGTGATGCCTTTTTGCATGCCTGGCAACGGCAGAATATAATCTTGCTGGAGACATTGACTGCTACGTGTGGGAACAGCTGCACTTCTAACAGTGCATCTGCTAAGCGGAGCCGCCACGGCGTCAACGTCTTCGCCATAGAAATATATCATCATGTGGCCCGCAGGGGCGTCTGCGCAAGCAGGCGTTTGGTGAGTTGCGCCACCACGGACCCGAGCACATGAGGGTTGGACCCTGCCGCGTGTAGCCGTGCGCGGCTGAGCCGTGTCTGGGGAAAGGGGGATCCTGGGGGTTGAGCCGATGCCGGGTGTTCGGACCTTTAAGGCCCCCCGGCAGAGGCAACACACCTCTTCGGCCTCTGCTTCACATAGACGGCACTCCTGGACTGACCCACCCAGGGGAAATCGGCAGTTGCCTTTTCCTGTCCTTCTCTTCAATCTTCGTCTTTCTCCCTCACTTTTAATCTTTCCTGTTATCTTTTCTCTTCCATTTACTTCTAACTTTCCTGGCGGCGAGGGTTAACCTTGTGTGTAATAACCACCCTTGGTTATACGTATTTGGTTATAGCGGGAACGTACAGCTGGCGTTTGTAGGAATTGTGTTTACAGGTCCTACATCGTCCCCTTGTTGGGCTCCATGGTGGGTGGCTGGCGTTCCTGCCGAATGAATATTATTTTTATGGCTTGGTCCTTCCCCACTTTACCCGATCGCCCCCAGAAAAGGGGGCGCACCGATGAAGTGTTCCAGTTTTTTGGACGACAAAAAGAAAATTTTCCGAGATACCATGTAGTACATTCCCAGAAACCAGAAAAGACAGCAAGAATTATGTCACCTTTCGTAGTTGCAAAATCCCTGACGGAAACCTTTGGTGCAGGCTATAAAGTGTCTAAGATGGCGAGCGGTGATCTCCTTCTGGAGCTCCGTGACAAGAAGCAATATGAAAATCTGCCTAAGCTAGTGTCATTCGGGAACATCCCGGTGACAGTTACCCCACATCGTACTATGAACACAATTCGAGGTGTCGTGTCCGATGATGACCTGATGGAACTGACTGAAGCCGAACTTCTAGAGGGTTGGAATGATCAGAATGTGATCAATGTCAAAAGAATTAAAATGAGGCGCGATGGAAAAGAGATCGATACCAAACACCTAGTACTCACATTTGGTTCAAGCAACCTGCCCGATACTATCGAGACAGGGTATATGAAGATCAGGGTTAGGCCTTATATCCCAAATCCTCTGCGATGCTTTAAGTGCCAACGATTTGGCCACAGTTCTCAGAACTGCCGTGGCCGCCTCACCTGTGCCAAATGTGCCCACGAACATCCATCCGAATCCTGTGAAAACGCTCTACACTGTGTAAACTGCGATGGGGAGCATGCCGCATACTCGCGGTCCTGCCCGTCTTGGAAAAGAGAGAAAGAAATCGTGACGATTAAAGTAAAAGAGAATCTATCATTCAAGGAAGCACGAAGGCGGGTGTCGTATCTGCCAAAGAACAGCTTTGCTGAAGTGGCGCGTCAGGGGGCAGCGTCACAACAGCCACTGGCTGCTGTCCAGCTCACGCATAGTGAGCCGCCAGCGATGCCATCCGCCCCCTCGGCGGGTGCAGCTAGCGCTGCTCCGTCACCTCAGAACAAGGGGCCATCGACCTCCGGGCTGGTGGCCTCTAGGGTCCCACCTCTTGAGGCGAGACCCTCAAGACGAACACACCGCTCGCAAGAGCGGATGCCCAGCGCCTCAGGAGAGGCGATGGACACAACCTCCAGCCAAGCGGCGCATCCAGCGCCTATGGAGCGGCGGGCGTCTCTCGACCGCTCCAAAAAAGAGAAACTGCGCATAACGGGGCCTGAGAAGGGCTCTGTAGTCTAAGGTATTGCACACCTAAGCACACAGCACAACACTTCTTTTAATATGGGCACTCAAATAGTTCACTGGAACGTCAGAGGTCTCCTCCAAAATCTTGACGACGTTAAAGAACTCCTCCGCAAGTTTAGTCCCAGGGTGCTGTGTGTTCAGGAAACACACCTCAAACATACACAAACAAATTTCCTCACACAGTATGCTATTTTTCGCAAAGACCGCGATGACACTGTTGTGTCATCCGGCGGTGTTGCTATCATAGTTGACAGAGGTGTTGCCTGTCGGGAAATAAAACTTCGTACGCCTCTGGAGGCAGTTGCTATCCAAGGGGTGCTGTTTGACAAGCTAGTCACTATCAGCTCTATATACATCCCTCCAACTTATCAACTTAATAAAACCGAATTTCAAAACTACATAGATGAACTTCCGGCTCCATACATAGTTGTCGGAGATTTAAACGCACATAACTCATTATGGGGAGACTCTCGTTGCGATGCGAGAGGTCGCCTAATCGAAAACTTTCTCTTTTCCTCAGGAGCATGTATACTTAATAAGAAAGAGCCAACATACTACAGTGTGGCGCATAATACATACTCCTCCATAGATTTAACTATAGTATCGAGCACACTAATGCCATACCTAGAGTGGTCCGTTCTTAAGAACCCTTTTGGGAGCGACCACTTCCCTATTATATTAAACTTAACAAAACAAGATATAAGCTCACCACACATTCCCCGATGGAAGGTTGACACAGCTAACTGGGAACGTTTCCGAGAACTTACGTATTTGCGCACGGATGACATTGCATCCTTTAATATAGAAGACGCTGTGGCGTATATTACAGGCTTTATAATTGACGCTGCCACGAAATGCATTCGTCAAACTAATGGACTAGCGAATAAACGTCGCATCCCGTGGTGGAATGAAGAATGTAAACAAGCACGGAAAAACCAAAACAAAGCTTGGGGACGACTTCGCGACTCACCAACTGCCGAAAACTTGATTACTTTCAAACAAATAAAGTCCCAGGGTAGAAGAACGCGTCGACGAGCTAAAAGGGAGAGTTGGGAAAAGTACATCTCCGGTATAAATTCTTACACTGATGAGACAAAAGTGTGGAATAGAGTAAATAAATTAAAAGGCCGGGAGGTACACCCACTACCCTTAGTCAGTACCCAAGGTGAGAGCCTGGAAGACCAGGCAGATTGTCTGGGTGAACACTTCGAACATGTATCCAGTGCGTCCCACTACACACAAGCATTTCTGAGGTTCAAAGAACGCGAAGAGCGACAGCCCCTAAAACGTAAAGGTTCATCGAGTGAGGCCTACAACAATCCATTTACTTTAACTGAACTAAAAGCATCCCTCGCTTGCTGCAATAACTCGGCGCCAGGTGGTGATCGTGTCATATATGAAATGATTAAGCACCTGAATCCTGAAGCACTGAAAACACTCCTGTATCTTTTCAATGTCATGTGGGCGCATGGATATATCCCGTCTTCGTGGAAGGAAGCTATAGTCATTCCCGTGCTTAAACAAGGCAAAGACCCGTCCCTAGCCAGCAGCTACAGGCCAATAGCGCTAACAAGCTGTCTGTGCAAACTATTTGAAAAAATGATCAACAGGCGCTTAATCTGTTTCCTTGAAAATAACAAATTACTAGACCCCTTCCAATGTGGTTTCAGGGAAGGTATGTCCACAACAGACCACCTTGTTCGCATTGAGTCTTATATTAGGGATGCTTTTATACATAAACAGTTCTGCCTCTCAGTGTTCCTCGACCTAGAAAAAGCTTACGACACGACATGGCGCTACGGCATTCTCCGAGATCTCTCTGCGATGGGTGTCCGTGGCAACATGTTAAACTCAATCGAAAGTTACCTATCGAATCGCACATTCCGCGTAAGAGTGGGTAACGCTCTTTCTAAGTCATTCACCCAAGAGACCGGTGTGCCACAAGGGGGCGTGCTTAGTTGCACACTATTTATCGTAAAAATGAGTTCCCTGCACACAGTCATCCCACGCACTATGTTTTATTCTGTTTATGTCGACGATGTGCAGATAGCCTTCAAGTCATGCAATATTGCCATCTGCGAACGACAAGTGCAGCTTGTAATAAACAAATTGTCCAAATGGGCAGATGAAAATGGTTTTAAGGTAAATCCCCAGAAGAGCACTTGCGTACTCTTTACTAACAAGAGAGGCGTAACGCCAGTCCCAAGTATTGCAATCAAAGGAGATGCGCTCTCTGTGAGCAGCGAGCATAAGTTTCTAGGCATTGTTTTTGATTCGAAGCTTACATTTATTCCTCATATTAAGTATCTGAGGGCAAAATGCCTGAAGACCATGAACCT
>NW_023606856.1:0-40001 GCF_013339745.2 Dermacentor silvarum | reverse complement strand
TGCCGACCATGTGTGGGACATTGTTATTCAATTATATATACATATAATCAGGGTCGTTCGTTTTCGGCGAAAACCTGACAACGCCCAATTTCTGCACCTTGAACAATATTTATAAAAATCGTGTAAAACCCGATTTCATCCCTAAGTTTCCATTTTTGTAGAGGATAATAAGAAATACAGGTGTTACAAAACTAACTAACGCTTCTGTCCTCTTGTGAGCAAGTGGTCAAGTTATCATATTATTCATAATATTAGTATATAAATATAGTATTATGCCTCCCTTTCGGTTTACACTCAAGCATATATAAATAATATTGTTACATATTACGTACAGTGCCCGCCGGCACTGAGTGAATGAGTGAAAGTTTGCGCTTGTTATTCCACACAAGGAATCGTAACGTTTGAGGTGCGATTCCCAAGAATAACCGAAACGAGTGTCATCGTTTAAATGCAACAAATGTCATTACAGTTGCTGGAGCCGTTGTCTAGCGAGAGTGTCTCTACGTTTCAGATATACTTGAATAATGATATCGAAGCCGGCCCCCGCGCTCTAGCTTCCTCTGAAGCTTCGTGGTAAAGACGCCAGGCTTAAGAAATAAGGCTATGGATTTCAGGTAGCGTACGATGGAGTACCTGATCTATGTCGTAACCATTGTTAACACACATATCGACCTTATTACAGCATGTTCATTAAGCTGCGCTGATTCACCAGCACAGAAAATACGTTATAGGATGGAAATACGCCGGAAGTACGTTCTTAGGCATATAATTATATTCAAATACGTTCTGTGACGGTAACACGTGGGGTATGAGTTCCAGGATAAAAATATGCTAGAAAGAGAATTGGCATTGTGGACACGTTCGGAACTACAGTCCATAATGGAAATACGTCTGAAATGTGCTCCGTGATGAGAATACGCCAGAAACATGTTTTGTTGTGTAAATACGTTCTATGTTGCGTTAAGTGCTGAACACACGTTCATAGTGGAAATATGTCGGAGACACGACCTATAATGTTGCTTCATTTTCGGGATGTAATTTGCGCCCTCTCGCAGCAAGCACATGTGGCGTCTCACGCAGAAAGGTCGCTGTATCGACGACGGCGCCAAAACTACGGTTCTCCGAGCTGGTGATTCTGAGCCGCTGGTCGATATAGGACTTCGTGGGTGCTTTCTCCCGAAGCAAGCGCGTTTCGTTGCAAACTTCCACAGTGGAGGGCAGGGTAAACAGTCTGCGACATTATTTACTGCGCTCCGTACACTCGACTCCGTGTTGTCTGTTCCCATCTCTCTTTTGGGTATACAGCAGCGGAGGCAGAGTAGGATTCGATCTGTTCAGATGGTTCAGACGATGGTTCTTATTTCAAATCCCGAAATGTCCACTTCTTCCTCGTCTCGGTATTCCTCGAGTACAATCGCGAACGAGCGCTTTCGGAGAAGAGCATTTTGCCTGCGCGCTCACTCGATGGTATGTAATTGGCTCTCTCTATTTGGGAACAAGCACTGCAACGCTCGAAGAAAGTGGTTTATTCGGCGGATGGTGGGGCCTGTGCTGTGGTCGTGGTCTGGCATCCTTAAAAAAACACACAAAAAGGACGTTGCCAATTTTCTCCTTTAGAACATGACGTAATAGGTACGTGAATCATACTTGTGGAGAGCGTGTTGTATGTGTAATTCACTCTAGAAGGAACACTCAAATGATGACAGAGGAATTATTTCTGATGACTGGGAACTGATAACAAACTGCAATATTTCATGAAAGCTAAAACTTTGATCTACATGTGATGCTACTCTTGGATGAATGACAATGTTTGCCTTTCATGAAGCTACTTTCACCTTGCGGATTTCTGTAGTAAAAATTTTTCATACGCATTAATAATTGAACTTAAGCGAGAAAAATGATTGACGCTAACTGGTTGGGCCAATATTCATCCCAGAACACCTACCCCGATGCCGTTAGGCGGTATATCAGCCGCAATTCGTGGCGGAATACAATCTCACTGTTTCCTTTAGGAGTGGCCCATCTCGTACGCAGGCAATTCCTGCAGTGCATGCAGTATTGTGAGCTCTCCATGATGGCAGGTTCACGCTCATCGAAAATTCTCGCGCAAAAATTATGGGCATTGTGGACGTCTTAGCGGTGAACATTGATATTAAGCTTGCAGTGCTTCTCAGCAATCGCAGGGCCGTAGAGAGCAACCTATAACATAAGAAAAATTACGGTTTAGCTGACTTTGGGCTACAGTTTCTCTTGGAACCTAGCTGCTGGTCTACGCTAAGACTTCCTCGATTTCAACTTCATTGCACAGTTACTTTCCAATTCCACCAGACAAAATGTAGGCGAGTTAAATTTGCCCTAATCGAATTAGCTAGAGAGGATTAGAGTGTAGAATGTTTTATCATGCCTTATCAGAAAGACGATACTCCGCTCTTCGTACTCCTGAGTACATGATGCAACGCCACGTCAACGTGTTTGGATTTATAGCTGACTAAAAATAATCGTAAAAAACCATTAAGGGTGCCCGGTGCCTCGCTCGTAACGCACATAACAGGTATTTGTCAATTAGGAGCTGCGCCATTACAACTAATCGGATTCGTATGCAATGCACAAGGCAGCAGAACATCTGTAGAGAAGAGGGCACGCCTCCAATGTCCGTCAGCGCAGCTATGCACCGTTTGAATATTGGAGCAGTTGATGAAGGTCCTACGAAGTCCTTGGTTAATCTGCAATTTAATCCACAATGACCAGCACCCGGCGTGTGGCAAGATCCAAAATTTGTGAACGTTTTATAATGAGTTTTTCTTTATATCAATATATCTTCCGTTGTTTATTTATTTCCTTTCAGCTTTTTCCTGAAGAGCCAACAAGTGCAAAAAAGATACTTTTCTAGCTTTGGCTACATTGTGGAATAGCTGCCTTCATAAAAGTGTAGCACTGATTAGGTGTACCAGGTATTCCGTTAACATTACATATAGTCAGCCTTGATGACAAACGAAAGATTCAAAAGTCACACAAAGTATATTTTGTGGCTTCTTCTAATGTTCTAGCACGCGAAATAAGTGAAAAAAAAAGTGAAAGAGCTCGTACGTTTAAACCAGGAATTATATGCGGCCGGTGAAGCCTGGAACTGAGGGAGTTTTCCGATCAAAAACTGTACCAATTATAGGCGCACTGTATGCTCGAGATGGAAAATGAGCAAAATTAGCGTGGATCTTGATTTCTTATCGAAAATGAGTATAATTTTATTAGCAGTGACCTCAGAAAAACTGTTGATTTTCCTGCAATTTGTGCCCGCATATCGTGTTGATTCTATTCAGTTCTAATTATTTTTGTCCTTAATGAAGAATTCTCACTAAGTCCCGCCCCCGCTATTGCCTGCATTGCTCACTCGGTGGGACGTATGATAAGAAACAAACAAACAAAAAAAAGGATTCGTACAAAAAAAATTATTTAAGTCGACACAAGAGCCACCGAGGTATCGCGATACAGAAAAATAGAACATTTTCAAGACCGCTAAGTCATTTAGTCACACCATGATCACCACACGAGTCACTGCAGCCTTACAGATAGTCCAATAAGATAAATGTCATGCGCCACGGGGGGTAGCTGTTTCGTTAGTTGCTTTGCGAAATTATGCAAAGTACGAAATTAAAGAGCAATGTAGAAACCTCATTCCGGTATGGCACTGTTGCCAGTAGATATGTCGCGTCCTTCTCGGCTTCTCCAGATTGCAGATACTATCCGTTCTGATTCACAAAAATGCGTGTAAGTACAACATGCCGAATATAAATGAAATAGATACCTGAAGTTACGCTGCGTACCGAGGCCCCATCTACGTTAATCCGTACGGGTCATGCAGTGATAAACGTTCTACCACAGCGCTCTTAATTCGAGTTCACGAGAAACAGGCAGCATCTCCTTAGATACACTTAAGTTAACAACAAGTAATTTTAATGATGCTTCTATAAAAAAAACTTGACAATCACTTTAGCATCCTTACGTGATTTGATGCGAAGGCATGAGGACTTGTCTAAGTTATCACCTTAAATTAAAACTCCACCTTAATCCACCTTGCTCTAACTTGTAACAACCGTAATCCATCTTAGTCCACTTTAATCCACTTTAATTCAAATTAGCGGGGGGCCCAGGTCGTTTCTTTTGCGACGCCGTCCGACGCTGTGGCTGTTTACCGTGGCATTTCACAGTGCGAGCCGCAACAGCTCCAGTGCCGAGAACGCAACGTCATCTCTTGGACACGTGGCTTTTGGTATCATCGGATGATAACGCGGGACGCTGGATTTTGCGCTTCGTGGGGCGCTTTCGAATTAAATCAACGTAATGAACCTTCAATGCTGCAAAGCGTGAGTTGGGGTCAAGGCCACTGGCAAGCAAGCCAGTGCTCATGCTGTGCACACAGCGCGGCTACGCATGGAGGTGTCGAGCGGCCGTTGCCTGTACACGTGCTGGCACGTCTATACTCCTACTTGCTACTGGTAAGGTGCTTTGAGCATTGTAAAAAGAGCGGATTAGCAGAGTGATTAAGGATGCCTTAGAGTGGACAAATGCGCCGTGCTTAATCCCGTACGACCTTCACAGTAACTAGGGAGAATGGCAGACATACGAGGAGGGTACGACGCGTCTGCTAATCCCTTTTAAAATGAAAATAGCACAAACTGACATTGTATGTAGCAGCCCAGCAGCGAACTGTCTAGTACTACTAATCCCTTTGCTCGTATGCTTTGGCACATGATCATCGTCCGACGCGTTGCAGGCCTGTGGATGATTTCTCAAGAGAGGTGTGAAATTGAGCTGTACTCTTGTTTTCTTTATGTACTGCTCGACGACCTTTTCTACCCTCTGACCCCGCACGCGGTATCGATGCACCAGCAAGCATAGTGTCGCAATTCGGGTTTAATGTCCGAGAACGTGTGTAGGCCTGGTGTCGTCGACAAAAATGAGCAGTGGCGTGCGCAGTGGGGTCGTATTTTCTTTGTCTGCTATCGGATACGCTATTGATCGACCATGCGTGCCCCGAAGTGATGAAAAGAGGTCATGAAATGTTCTCTATGTTGTTCTTGTGTGCCGCCATGGCTTTATTCTTCGTCGCACGCTTCTTTTCTTTTTATTATGCATCGGAGCAAAAGACTTTGCTGTCTCCTGAGGCCCCAAAACTTCCATTACACACGCCTAATAGAGAAGAACACGACGTATAAAATATCATTGACAAACAGCAATGACCACGGAGTATCAGGGGAACCGGGAGACTCAATTTTTATTTGCTACCACACACTACGGAAAATAATACCTTCGAGAGTGATTAGCGGGGGAAACACCCTCTTTGCGCTCTTTCTATTACTGCAACTTTGAAAAGGGGTGTATTCGTTCACAGAACACCCTTAGGACACGCTTTCATTAACTTTAGCGTGCAAGCAAGGTGTTTTGTGCGATACATACACCTTAGAGAATTTAAGGGTGCTTGGGCACCACTTCAACATTTCAAGCAAGTAATAAGCCGTATGGATTTATGTCGCAGAAGTATGTGCCAAGTTATTGTTCGAGTCCATCATGTGGTCACTGTAGGCTATGGATGTCATCCTGCTAGTTCATGGTCATGGCGTCCCTGGAGGTGAAGCGTAGAGGCAGAGTTGTTTCTTTTATTTCCTATTCTCCATTTTGCTTTTCACCACTGGCTTTGTTTGAATTGTTTAAGCTCAGTGCTCTTTTATAGATCAGTAGCCAAGCGTCAACAAATCATAGCCCGTCAGCCAATCATAGGTCTTAAGCTGCATGTTTTTTTCTGGTGTAGCTTCAGCGCCAGCACAATATTATGCGCAGTAAGTCTGGCACTGTTTCCTATAGTACCAGTTTCAAAAAAACATTCGCACATACATCCGGAGCAATGTACCTTTGATTATTATACATATAAGAACACATATTGCATGTAATTTATGTAATTGTATATGCTTATGATTGCATATAAGAATACAGCATTTATTGCGAAGATGGCGCACCCCGCTCGTAAATTAGGGAGACACAATTATTTTATCCCCCTTTCGCCTTCCTGCCTTTCAGATTTTTCTGCTAGCTTCGCTGAAATTGTTTCACCTGGATGCTGGTTGATATATAAACTGAAGAACGCGGCGTCAGCCTATAAAATCTGCTAGAGTTATGGGCGTAGTACTTTAACAGTCGCTGTAATAGTCATTTAATTGCCGCTCCGCATATTATCGTAACTGCGCTCTTTAATAAATGTGGCCGCGGTCGCCTTCAGGACAGCCTCCACATTTGTTGTGAACCGGATGTGAAGCATTGATTTGGAGCGTTCATTGCCTCGTAACAGGTGCTTTATGGCAGACGGGTATGCAGGCAGGTTTCTGTATCGCCTTGTCCTGGCCCTCTTAATTAAAAAAAATGCTCTCATGCCAGTTGCACATCCTAGGCACACGGCGCGCCCCCACCTTAGTACTTGCGCAAATTCTCACTTCCCTTCGCCGCAATACACTGTGTATGCTTTGCTGCCTTACAACATTGTAATGCGGTGAAGCCAGTATGAGACGCATATATCAGACCCTAGTTTAAAAGGTGTCATAGAACATCGATTTTCATAGTCTGAGGGATCTGCATATTTATATTTTTTTGCGTTTGCTAGCTTGTTTGTTTGTTTATTTCCGGCTTTACCGAAATGCGGCCACCGTGGTCGGAAAGTGAACCCGCAAACGTTTTCTCTACAGAAGAACGCCACAGCCACTGAAGCGCCATGGTAGGTCATCCAAGAAGTTAGAGAGAGAGAGAGGAAAGGGGAGATGAGAACAAAAAAAAAAAAAAAATCGAATAAAAAGAGTTCAACGATGCGGGCTCAAGGTCTTCCGTTCGCTGATTGCTCAACTTTTTCATATGTCTGAAGAATATTTTTCCATAGAGGTGAAATAATGGGACGGCCATCAGGGCACCAGCAATTCTGAACTGACGGAAAATAAATAAATACGTGAATGAATAAATAGATATGTAAATAAATAAGTGAAATAGACGATGCAACTCTACCCTGGAAACTCATCGTTAAGATCAAGAATTAATATAAAATAAAATGTGTCAGAAATCTCTACCCATAACAAAATGATAACATATAAGTGGCAGACCCTTAAAAACGGATCAAGGGAGCCGGTCACCGTCTTCGGTCACGGAAACCTTTCCAACGCACCCATAAGGGCGAAGCCGTGAAAGAATGCCACAGCAAATACTTCTATTCTTTTTTTTTTTGTTATTTTACAAGCTGAACCATAGGTGCTTCACTTTATTCTTCCCCTCGGAAATAAAATCCACGGTATGCAGTATGCTTGTCCTGTTATGCGCTAGTCAGAATTCGGGAATCGACGCCGTGGGTCTTAATCCTGTCGTTGATTTGGTAGTTGCAGGGTGGAGGGAGGGGAATGTGTAGGGGTGGCAGCTCTGTCTAGCACAGTAAAAAGTGGACGCACATTGTCAGAGGTTAGCTGCACGCGTTTGCCAATCTAGAAAAAAAAATCATTGAGGTCGAAATTGTTTCAGCGAAGCCGGAAGCGCAAGGAGGGTCACGAGGGCACACTGTGGAATCCGGGCGTGAAGCTTAATACTACCTTGCCGGGAACGAAGCCTCAGAGAAGATTATTTCAACATGGCGAAAGGGGCGGGGGGGCATAAATGAAGGAATGCGTTTCATTGAGATTTCTCCCCGAAATCCGGGATTAATAAAACTCAAACTTTATACTCCATAGCTCATACATTATCCGAGATGCTAGGAAATGAAAAAAAAAAGAATTGATGACTGCAAGGAAAAATATTTAAAACCGTTTAGTTTATTGCTTCACTGTATGGTGGAGAACTAAAAAACTGTAGGCAACCTTAATGTTCCCTTTAAGAGTCTTTAATGGCGCTAGCCCCTAGACCTTACGTTACCGTACGTCCTTCTCTTAGAGCACATCCTTTTGTCTTGCCCCGCAGCCCTACAATCCCCTCACTACCCTAACCCCCCACCTCCCCACTGGCGGGTGTGGTTGGCGTCGGCGGCCTTCGCCGACCAGCTGGCCATGGTCCTCCTGGCGGAGGAATATCTATAGGTCTTAGTCTGACCTGGAATAAAGTATTTTCTCTCTCTCTCTCTCCTTCTCCTACAACACTCACAGGAGCAACTGAGTGTTGGACGTGTCCTAACGCACCGCCGGAGCGCGCGTTAAGACACGAACAATGAATGGCTTATACGCCCTTAAGCAATGGCTCATGCCCCCGTAAACGTGGCCTCTCACTACGATGACACAAGAGAAGTGAAATTCTACGCTGGAATGATGAGCGGCATCGGAGCCAGCTGTGGAAGAAGACGTCGACGACGAACGCGGGAGCAGTGGCACGAGCGCGTTCGCGCTGATGCGCCGAGGGGCGCCAACGAGCCAGCTGTGGAAGAAGACGATGACGTTCGAGCCATTGCTGATGATGATAGGTAATCATCATAATGATGGCAAATGAGAAACACCTGACGGTTAATTGGCCCTTTCCTTAACTAAACTTGTGCTTCTATATCATATATACCCTACACAACTGCTAACTTGAACCATGCATTACCTCCTTTTAGATGGGTTTTATTATTCTCACGGTTTCAGAGACACCTCAACTTCCGGATATCTGAGGCCGACTTCCGGTGTGCTCCTTGAGAAATATAATGTCGCAAGGTGCTAGCGCCATAATATAATAGGACTTCGTTCCCGCGTGTAACGTGTTCCTGGCTGCTACGCTCAGAAGCACTAGTCCAGTTTAGTTTCCATAGAGTCATGTGCGTTAACTGCCAGTTTGTTGCGTTTCTCCATCCTCTTGTTACGTCCAGAAACCCGCGGTTGCGCACCACCAAATCGACATTGGCTATTGGCGGCGCCTCCGTTGACCGCCGATGGTAGTCGCTGAGAACCTTCACTTTCTGGAATCATACAAGAGCACTCGGAGCTCCAGCTAAATATTCTCAAATGGCTATACGCGATGAAGGCAGTAACATCCTAAAAGGAGATGATGCGCTGCGGTACATCAGAGACGTTATTGGGGATAACTTCGGCACAAAAGAAAGCGTAGTCAGGCTCAAACAGATCCAAAACAGCAAAGAAGCCTGAGACATATCAAATTTAGCATAGAAACCTTTTCCGAGAAAAAAGCAGAAAATTTCCCTAATAATAGCGCCGCAATTAGACCCGATGAAATCCCAATACAGACAATCAAGAACCTCGGTCCAAAGAGCAAGACAATGCTGAGTAATGCATTTGAGCTAGTGATCAAAATGAAGAAAATTCTGGTTGGATGGCAAGATGAACCTCATCTACGAAGGCAAATGTGATAAGGATAAGACAAGCTCGTTCAGGCCAGTTACAGTAACCTCGGTGATATTGTGAGCAATATATTAGCCCTTCATCTTCGTCATCTGTATATATTCATCATCATGGCCAGAGTCATACTCCTCAACGCGCGGCCCTGCTGAATAAAGCGTCGAGGTTTAATTACAACTACCTCTAAAGCTTAGAGGACCAAGGGATCGAGAGCAGCCTCCACCATTTCTTATACCTCGACGCTTTATTCAGCAGGGCCGCGCGCTCAGGAGAATCACTCTGGCCATGATGATGAATATATACAGATGAAAAAGATGACGGGCTAATACACGCACAATAATATAGAATGGTAATGCAAGCCGTAAAATTAGAACTGTCGAAATGGTGGAGAAAAATGATGTACTTGGGGAACTACAGAATAGGTTCAGAGAAGGCAGACGCTTAGATGATATGTTCTACTAACTCAGTGCATAGAGATTGAAAGTGTAAATCGACAGCAAGGAGTCGTCAGAAAAAAAGTGAGAGAAACAACGACAACAAATTTAATGCAAATAATGGAAACAAAAAAAGATCATGGCGATTTACAAGAATGGGAAGAAAGAAATCAGAAGGGAAAGTCTGCATAATAACACAAAGGGCAGTGCCTCGCTATTTGAGGCTCGAGCTGGTTGCCTAAGGACAAAAAGATATCGGAGCAAATATTCGCAACAAGATTAGGTATCTGTATGCTTCAGCAAAAATCCTGCGACTACTTAGCACATCCTAATGGAATGCGAAGAGATTCACACAGTGAGACCCGGCGGTAACGTTCACCCTCCAGAAGCGCTTGGATTTAAATCGGAAGCATCAACCGGTCAGCAGTGAAGATAGGCAAGAGAAGTTCAGAGTATTGGTGGAAAAAAAAGCAAGGAAGAAATTGATACAACCGGATCCTTTACAGGCATACAACCGGATCCCTTACTGTAGCGATACAAGGTAGATATATAAGTTTTGAGGGGAAAAAAAGACGTTTATGGAGATGTACACAAAAATGCTAGACTGAAAAACATGCACAGTATACCTGATTACATCAAGCAGGCTAGGTGACTAACCAAGCACGATCTTTATTTAAATAAAGTTGTTTCTCTCTCTCTCTCTCTCTCTCTTGTCACCGCCCCGTTTCAAAGGCGATGCCAATAAATCATCATTGCAAAACCTACCGTGTGGCGCAGAAGGATTACCATAGCCGTGCTCACATCGTCGCCGGTCGGAGATCTCAACACGTCGTACCAAGTTCAAAACTCAGAGAAAGTGGAGGGAATCTGGCTGACGCCATTCGTTCGAGAATTTGCTGACTAGTTTCGAACGAAGGGAATCTTAGGCCTGCCTGGAAACTTGAAAGCAGTTCGTCTCATGTTACGTAATTAAACTTAATATTTTCTGCAAGCCTCTTGGTTACCCTTCTTTATCTTTTCATTTTTCTTCGAGAGTTCTCTTTCCGACACACTCCCATTCTTGAAACACAGTCGTCTCTTTTCCATGGTCCGCATGCTTGGAGAAGTTAGGGGCTCAGTGATATTCGGATGACTATTCGAAGAAAGCGCGCAGATGTCTTTTTTTTTAGAGAGAGAGAAAAGTGTAAAACTTTATTACGAAAAGGAATAAAAAAAGAAGATCAGTACAACGACAAGATGCAACGTTGCGAACCTAAAGAAAGAAGCCGCAGTTTCGCCTGAAATGCAAAGCACTGATTGCGATGGCAAATTAGTAGACAGCTATACAAAGTAAGGATAGTAGTTTTACATCGGCCGTATAAACTTGGAAATATTCGCTTCCTAGCTAAATTAACAAGCATGGCGTCAGCGCGCAGGCTAACATGAACACATCACACTCGATGACCGCGGACACACTAGCTTTCAAAACGCTGACGTGAGGAAGCGCGGCAGCGGCAGCGAGCGAAGTGACCTTCGCGGTGTTTATCGCTTCAACGCTAACTGAACGACGAGAACACTGCACGCACAAAGGTATGAGCCGGCTTCAGACCGCTTTCAAGATAAGGAGCGCGCGACCACACGTGGCCGCGCAAAGTACGCAGTTGGTGGTGGAGTGGAACGCCTCCCCCACCCTCCTGCGCTGCCTACCCACTTCCCCGCACGCGCGCGCGAGATTGAGCCGCGATCGTCGATTCCCCACGTGCGCATGTTGTCGGAGAACAACGCCGCCCCCCTCCCTCCCTTTCATCCCTCGTGGCCTTTCGCACGACGGAAGACGGCGCGTTTCTTGTCAGCTTCCCTCTCTTGCCCGCGCCAGATTGAGCCGCGATCGTCGGCTACGCTCGCGCGCTTTCACTCGCACATACAGCGTATACGGCGCGCGGCAATGGTGTTATTGCCCTTGGACTTTATACCGAACACCACGGTGTCGACGACGGCAGAAATGGGCTTATAGTGTTCATATAGTTGCTACCGAAATAAAAGAGGTATCGTCTAGCACGAGCTACGAACAACGTGTTTAGAACACGAGAAAGTCAGCCGTAAAAACAACTTGTTCTTCTCGCTAGAAACTGCCGCTCTCGAATGTTGGAACATGAGAAGAAAGACAAAATGACAATGCAGTATGCAGAGCATGCATATGTGGCAGCGCAAACTGCGGTGTAGTTATTTAGCAGTGTCCTTTATCGGTGTATGTACATCGGAGAGAATAGACTTCGGCAAACTGTTGCTGGACTCTATGCTTTCAGGTTTCATGGCCCTCATTCCATGCGGAAATTTCATATTTTGATCCGCCATGCCAATTTCTCTTTTCTGGATGTCGCCTATAAAGATGAAGAATATAAGCGATAATACTGTAGCTAATAGGAAAACGTGTCGTGTCGTTTAGTTCGTTTCTTTCTCCGTGTATTTCGTGCGCAACCCGAACTATGAATTAACAAGAAAGGGAGGTCGAGATTCACTTGGAATAAAGCTGACATGAAACAGTGCGGGCGGAAAAATTATAACATTATTCGTGTTTTTTTTTTTTTAGCTGAGGAATAAACCTCAAAGACTTACTATAATTCTTTGTTCAATGCACCTGCTATTTTTATGTGCAGTTTTACGCAACCGTCGCTGAAGGTTCTCTATCTCGTAGGATATTATCTACATATATATTTAACTGCTTACGAAGAAAAAGAGTTCGTATTCAATAATACAGGGATATCGCTTCTCTACATACACGTAACAAAATAAAAAATGTCACAGTTTTGCCCTAAGGGCGAAGCAATGAATGCGATAGCAACACAGCAATGTCATACGAAGTAAGGTGAGCGGCTTTGGTAGCAATATGAATTGTAGTAAATATGAGCTGATTAAGTAAGCAGGTGTGCTGCGGCGTAAGTAGACCGACATGAAGAGAGACTCGATGACCACGAGAAGGCGCGTGTGAAACGGTGGTGTTGATGAGAAGCGCTTCCCGTGGGCAGCGCGCGTGCGAAGGGACACACCTGTAGCGCTGCACTGCCGATCCGGGCAGCATTACATGTGTAGCGTGCGTTGGAAAATGTGGCCCGACTATCACTAACTGAATGAACAAGCGTGATGTGAGCGCGCACAAACAAACATGAACAGATCACACTGAATGACTGCAGACAACGACTGTCAAAACGCTGGCAGCAAGCCCATACGCTGCAGCGGGCCAAGGTACGTGCGGTCTATCGCTTCAACAGAAACTGAGCGGCGAATGCACAGTGCATAAAGGTCAGAGCCGTGTGGAGATAGGAGACGGTGCGGCGAGCGACGAGCGCGGTTGTTGGCTGAGTAGAAATGCGCCCCCCCCCCCCCCCCCCCCGCTCCCTACGGCGCTGGCGTCCCGCTTCCTTGCTTGCGCTTGGGAGAGATAAGAGACGGTGCGGTCGAGCGACGAGCGCGGTTGTTGGCAGAGTAGAAATGCGCCCCCCCCCCCCCCCCCCACTCTCTCCGGCGCTGGCTTCCCGCTTCGTTGCTTGCGCGTGGGAGATTGAGTGCGTTCGCTCTCCGTGACAGCGCGCGTCCCCGCACGCTTCCGCTCGGGCATACGGCGCGCGGCGAAGATTTTATCTATAGGGAACCTCACGGCGACGGCGACGACGACAGCGACGGCTACGGCGACGGCGACGCCGACGGCAGAAATCCGGTTGAAGTGTCCATATAATTGCTATCGCAATAAAATGAATTATTGGGCTTTACGTGGCCCAGGAGGCCACGCGCGCCCGGCCTCCTGGGCCACCCGGAGTAGAATGCCGCCCCTGCCCCCGGGGCCGTGCGCGCGACGGAAGACGGCGCGCTTTCTCCGCCTTTCGTCCCTTGCGTGCGCTTAAATGAGCCGCGATCGCCCTGCTGACCCCTCGCACTCTTTCACTCTTACATACAGCGTACGGCACGCGGCGACGATTTTACCGCCCTTGGTCTTTACACGGAACATCACGGCGACGGCAGAAAGGCGCCTGGAGTATCCATATATTGCTATCGCAATAAAAAAAAGTTTAGAAGCAGGAAAAGATTCAACTATAATATTTTCCAGAAATGTGGCCTGACGTGCTGGACGTTCAGCACTTTTCCTGTCACTTCTCTTGCATCCCATGTAGATCGTCGGACTGATAACCAAAGATGCAAAATTACCAATATGCCCCTTCAGCCACCCTTGCGAGTTTTGACGCACCGGGCTGCGACCTAGCGGCGAGCTACGAAGTTGCCTGTGTTGTACATGTTGCAGCTCTCCGCATTGGGCTACGTTGTCATCTGGCTATTCACTAGGTCTCGCTTGCTTCGCTTGTGTGTTCAGGCTACACTTCTTACCGTTATATCGGTGTTTACAACTGGAAAAGGCACCTTCGTTCACTGACAGTATACGCTGTTTCTCATGTCGTCGAGAGTACGCCCCGTGCTTCGCTTAACCATGCAAAAAGCTCGAGCAAAAGTGCAGTGCAGTCTCTAAAACCGCGGGTGGTGGTGTGATCTTTTTTTTTTATTTATTTATTCAAGAGCAGCCACGCAGAGGGATTCACAGGGCTTAATGGAATTTTCGATGGTGAAACGGCGCAGGTAATTAAAAAAGGCCACAGAGTGGTAGAAACTGCAGCAGAACACGTTGCCGAGAGGATAAGCGAAAAAGAATCGACTGATACGCTACAGACAATCAGTTACAGCATAAAGATAGTAGAATGTAGATTTTTAAAAATCGGTTGTCAGGGCATATCTTGCTGGTAAATAAATAAATGACGAACAAACGAAACAACTGTGGTCGCAATACTCTTTTTCTCTATGCGCAAAATTCTGGCGCTTTAACGCAAAGGTTAGGGAGGCACAAAGAGAACTGCACGGGCTGATTTTTTTCAGAGCGGGCCCGGCTTGGGCTCGTTTTTACGTTGGGCTGCCCGTCCGAGCCCGACGAAAAGCTTTATGGCGAGACCCGGGCCCGGCCCGGGCCCGGAAATTATCTACGTTACTCGCCCGGCCCGGCCCATCACCCCTTTACCTTAGGCCGGAGCCCGGCCCGAGCCCGGCCCGAGCCCGGCCCGAGCCCGGCCCTAGCCCGGCTCGAAACCGGCCCGAACCGCGCCCGAGACCGAAAAAGATCACCGAGCGGCATTAAAAAAATAAGATAAAGAAGATAATGAAAGTAATTTATTCTTAAGGCATAAATACATGCCATATGCAATTATGAACACCATTTGAGCGGTCTGAACGCAAATACCAGCGCTCGAAGTAGTACGAATGACCCTGCCGAGCAGTGTCGCCAGCAGTTTCCAACGGCGCGACCTTGATGCGGCCCAATCCACTTCTATCGCAGCAGCGCCACAGTATTTTTCCACGTCGGGCGCCTCACTGCAAAGCATGCGACGCCCCAGCCGCTCGTCCCACTCAATCGTATTGTAGTACACTCTAGCCGAAGCGCAGCCACCACCGGTCGTGAGCGCAGCGCATGAATGGAGTAAATGGAGAAAGAAAGCTTCTGGTTCCTCCATGGTGCAGCGTAATGCGCTGCTGCTAGGCCACCGGTTGAGAACATGCGTGCAGTCATGGATAGACGCAGTGCCATATTTCAGCTGCGTGTCGAATTATCTTACCATTCATCGTTTTACCAATTCGCCTTTGAAGAATCAGCAAGTCGCGAACCCGCTTTCACCGTGCTTAAAGCATTAATTACATTGATTTAGGTAAGGAATACAATGGCATCCTTTGGTTTGAGGCGACTTCGGTCTTTCTGGACTTTTATATTCTGTTCAAACAGCGCATAATACGACGGAAGAAGAAAAGGAAAGTAGACAGGAGTAGCACTGCTAGCTTCCAGCTGCGCCGGGGCAACATGTTTTTCAGAGTCGAGACGCGCGAGGATAACTCGCTGCACGTTACATGTACTAGCTTACACCACCAGAAAGTCCCAGCCCGGCCCGGGCCCGCGTCAAGATACCTGAGCCCGGCCCGGACTCGGGTCAAAAAGCACATGCCGTGCCCGAGCCGGGCCCGAGCCCGTGAAAAAACTGCCCTACCTCGGTAGGGCAGTTTTTCGGGCCGAGCTGTGCCCTACCCCGGCCCGGCATGGCCCACGGGCCGGGCCGGGTTCGGGCTTTCGGGTAAGCCAGAGCCCGTGCAGTGCTCTAGGCACAATCACGCTATTTACCGATGGCCACTGCCAGGAATTGTGCGTTTGGCGCATGAGCATGTCCTTGCCGGGCAGCCCAACCGCATTCAGCGTCGACACGCACCAGAACTGGTCAGACTCAGCCGCGGTGATAATGCTATATATAGCAGCTTATTTGTTGTTTTATTAGTTGTTTGTACTGTTTTTCAGTGGTCTTGGTTGTGAGTTGATGCGCGTTCAGCGAATAGACACACATTGCAGTTTGACATCACTTCAGGTATGGTGCAAAAGGTCACGCAGGAAGACAGAGGTGATAAACACACAGCGCTACTAACATCTGATTGTTTATTACACGTGGTCATCGCAAATATGTCATCTTGCAACAGAAAGAAAACAGGGCAACAAAGCCATTACCGCTAGAGAGAGAGAGAGAGGGTAAACTTTATACAAAAGAGCACACGAGCCAATGTAGCTGTTCCGCTGTGCATTGGGTGGTCATTTCAGTCCAGGAGTCCAGCGGCCTTAATTGCGCTTCTCGCTCGGTTGACCACGTTGAGCTGGTCCGACGAGTCGGAGCTGGACAGCGCTGCCTCCCATTGCCGTGTGGGGATGTGTGTTATGGGTGTGAGCTGTGGTGTGCTTGCGCAAGCCCATACAATGGTGGTAAAGCGTTGCGCATTGATCGCAGTGTGGGCATTTATAGGAACACAGCTTAGGGTGTATGGCGTGGTAGAGACTAAAATGTGGGTATGTGTTTGGAGTTTTCGTCATATTACATTAGAGCATTGCGCGGCGGCGGTAGTGTTCTTCGTGAAAGGCGATAGTGTTGTACGATGTGCATGTAGGTTAATGGTATGGGCTCGGGATGGAACTGCTCGGCACGGTCATCTTGCGGCTTCCGGTGTGCATGCGCTCGGGCGTAGGCATGTGTCTGCTGATTGCAGCGTAAGGACTCATTCCTCGGAGTCCACACGATTTCTGTGTATGGTGGGTGCTGGGGCTATCCACTTGGAATACGATGTGCGACCCTGGAAATTTTGCCCCTGGAAAAATTACTGCATGCCGTCTAAGAGTCCGTCAGAAATATGACGCACTCCCAGTGCGGTCTCGTCGTGATCGCTAACGCGATCGCTAGTTCCTCTGCCTCCGAAGCGCTCGCTCTGGAAACCAACGACGCATTTATTTCGGTCCCGTGATTGTCGACTACGCTGGTGACGAATGCGGTGCTTCTTGCGCTGCTGGCCGCATCTACATGCAATACATTGGGGTGGTTCTCATACTTTCTCGCGAGCGTCTGCGCTCGGCTTGTCGCCGCCCCATGTGGAAGTTTTGGTGCATGAACATGCCACTACCGCTACATAGATTACTTTTCAGCATAATAATCCACCACAGGCCGCTACTGCGATAGTAACAGTATTTATTTCAAATCCGCTTATAATGCACGCGATAGGTCCCTCTACCATGCATTGAGCGGCGTATAGTTTATACGTTTATAGGATTCCAGGACTCAATTATAGGACTCAATTACTTGACTGAATACGTTTATAGAATTCCACGGGATCTCTAGAACACTCCGGCGCTCCTTTAACGTGCTCAGAGAAGTCGAGTGCTGCATAAATAATTACTGGAAAGCAATGCACAAACTATGTGTAAGGTTCTTCTGCAATATGAAGCCGCATGCAGCTTGCATCTTTGCAGCAGCATACAGAAGTGGTTGGCAATGCCATCCGCTTGCAAGCAGCTTATGACTGGAACGTTCTCATTGGAATTCGTTAACGCTCACTGTGTTCTGTTTTTATGCATATTATATAATTGAAAGTGATGGCTGTAATGCGCTTCTAATAAATATGAACAAGCTTCGCCTGTAATCCGATTTGCTGCAGTTATAACAACACAAATCACATTCAGGTGTGGCGTTCTTTTTTAATTTTTTTTTACACGTCTGCCGGTAACCAAGAATGAAGCAAGTTTTGCCATCGACAACGATGTCCACATGCGTCTAAAATGTATTGTAACATCAATCAGCACGTTTTTATTGCTCATTTATTCTGTAATATATTTTAAAGGGAAGAAAAGCTGGGGTTCTGAGGCGAGAAAGAACTTGTGGGATCTCGTGGGGATCTCTGGGTTTCTCTAATTTGGTTGAAGTACTGCGGCGGCAGCGCTTATGCTGGTTATATTTCACGTGAACGAAATCTATTGCTCTCTTGTGCTTTGCACTTCGGCCGGAAATGCAAATTTGAGCTCGGATAGCTGTCGATGCGAAGATATACGAGCATTTTTTTAGAGCTGAGCTACGGTTGCATAATGTCGGTCGCACGTTGAAAGAAGATCTTCCTGCTCTTTCCGGGCAGTAGAATCTGGTTTCGCCATGCGAAAGACGATAATTCTACCGTGAAGATGTCTCGAAGCCCGTAAAGAGCCTCACAAATTTGTATAGATAGCTTCGACACCGCTTTCAAGATCCCCGATGCAGCACGGGAAGCCTCGCTCACAACCTTCTTATTTGCTGCACAATGATTTCAGAGACTCACATCTGCTCGCACGCCTGCAGGTGTCTGTGTCCCTGTATCTGTTTCCGTATATACAGGGAGATTACACGGGTCTATCGAGGAGCGCTCACAAATTCGCGATGACAATCTCAGTACCGGCTCCTCCCACATAACAGTACGGCATCTGCCCTCTGCAGCTGCGTGACTAAAAACGTAGTTCCCGAGAGACGCCGGCATTGCAAAAGAAGTCTGCCTCCCCCGCGACGTCGCGGAAATAATGAAATCAGATCAAATCAGATCACGTTTATTTCACAGAAAAAAAAAAACAGATTTTGGAGAGGTCCATTGGCTAAAAGCTGTTATGGACAGCTTGGCTGGGCTTACAAGGCAGTTGGGACTAGAAAAAATTGTCACGAAGTATAATATACATAATGTCGTTAATATAAAGTAATGAAATGTTTTTCACCATTTCATAATAGCAATACACTAAAGAAATGAAACAATAAAATACGTATGTCTGAAGATCATTTAAAATTTACATTTCTTAAGAAACAACACGTAGACACCAGAAAAATACATAGCACAAAGATAAGGTACAACCTAAAAAGAACCATGGTTGAAAACACCAAAACATCAGAGCAGGAATACATCTATACAATGTCGATTTTCTTGATATGTGCTTTGTATTATACGAAGTACAATGAAGTCAGAAAGATACAAAAAAAGAGGAATATTGCACAATAAGGGCATTTTTCAATGCCTCATGCATGGCAACAAAATCGAGCGTATAAGCAATCTGATGTATCGTTATATATTCCGTTTGAGCCACGGACCGCGGTGTATTTGCCACAGGAGTACCTCTGGATGGTTTAGTTGGAGACACATATCTATTAGAAGTATCAGTAAGAAATCAAGTATGAGTATGAACCAACAGGGCCAGCAAGCAGCAATTCTATTAGAAGAGGGGCGCAAATTAACACTCGTATACGCAGATAAAGTGTAGACAAGACGAGCGCCTTTTGCCTGGACTCATGTCTACTGGGTAATTGTTTTTTTATTTTTTGGACCATAGAGAATTTTGAAAGATTGAATGTGGCAGATAGGATAATTCTAGCAACTGAGCTGAATTACTAAACTAGAGTGACATGCGCGTAAGATCGAAATACACATTCAACTAATTCTCGAAAACCGGTTTGCGCCGTGAAACTTATGTTTCACGGCGCATTTGTCGAAACCAGCGCGATCCTCGGCAGAGTCGTTTTAAGTGCATGTGCCTTGCAATCTCACCGGCTATAATTCGTAAATGGCAATATGCGCCGTAACGTTCATTAACTAAAAAGTTCCTTAGTGATTTTTATTAGTAGATTATGCATTTCGATTTCTCGTATGAGTAATGCCAGCCGATTCATGTATTCCTCCACAAGATCTACATTTACGCTATCTGCCACGGAAATTTAAAAAAAAAAAAAAAAACTCTGTGTGGTCTAAAACAATTCCTGACCACTTCACTGCTGTGAAGGTGGATTACCAGCGAAGCACACGACATAGAGGTGACACATAATTTAGATCAATGGTATGAGCAAGATTTATCTTGAGCGGCGGCGGCGGTCATCCCGAAGAAGGACACACGCACACACACTTTTAATTTGATCTGCGGTTTTGATCGGCGGCATACATTCGCGTGGAAAACTACCACCACCTCGGGGAACCGGGGGACACTCGGCACGCGCGACGGGATCGCCACGCCGGGAGAGCGGAAGGAAACCATGCACGCAAGTGCTTGGAACGACGACAAAAGGGGGGACGGGGGTGGCGGTGCAAGCGTACACGTGACCTACGCGGGTCGCATAGTGGCAAATCTTTGAGAAACCCTTATTATCTACCTGAGAGCCTACTGATCTTGAAAATGGTGCCTGTTGATAACTAATATACTGAAAATGCTTATCCAAGTGGTGAGACGTATAAGGTTTTGCATAGAATGAAGCGATTTTGTACCAAATTCCGGAGCTGAGTTTTTGTGCACGCATATTTGTTGACGGACACGAAAAATGCATAGAACCCTAGACATGGACAGCTTCGCTGTAAAAAAGATAACACCCCTGTATATATATATAGAAGCATAGACAAGACAGACCTCGTTTAGTGTACACGCAAGACGAGCTCCCTCTTATTAATGCGAAGCTTTCTTTGTGAACTCTTCCAGACTTGACCAGATCTCTTCCAGACTTGCTTGGCTGCTGCCAACGCCAGTGCGTAACGCCAATGCATTTCTCCGCAAAGTTCGGGAATTAAGATCGCGAAACTGGTGTCATCCTGAGAATTCGTTCCAAATGTATCTGCCTTGCGAATTCCATGGCTTTACATTGTGAATTGCAGTATGAGCCTAAAGGTAATTAGTTTAAAACTGAAGTAGTGAATTTTTGTTACTTAGTTGATTATGCACATCAATTTTTTTGTTAAATTAATGTCCGCCTCTTCGAGTAGACCAGTTGATGAAGTAGAATTGTGCTTTCTGCCACAGACAACCTTTAAAACGTTTTTGAAAGTGTTCGCTGAAACACCCTGTAGAAACAAAAAAACGACATCTATAAGCAAACAAGCGTTAACCCGCGATCCCAGTCTATAGGGATGTGCCTTCCCTGTCTACAAAACAACACTTGGAGCACTCATATTGAGGTCAGAGAATATAGAGATAAATTACGCGGATCAAGAGCAGAGCTTAGCACGAAATAATGTACTTTTACTCTCGCACAATACCTTACACGACGCGCTCGAATAAACATTTATGTATGTTCTTAGTTAAACACGAAAATAAATTCAGTACAACGAGGTTCATAAAAGGTTGGACCAATGACGACTACAGCGGTGTTTCCACAGGCGTTTGTCGCCCTCATTAAAGTGTTGGGTCAATGACCTCGAGGTCGTGGGTTCGATCCTGACTGCGGCGGTCGCATTTCGACCCCGTCGAAATGGAATAACACTTTTTACTTTGATATAGCTGCACGGTAAAGAACCTTAGGTGAAGAAAATTAATCCCGAGTCCCTCACTACGGTTGCCTCACTACCTAGTTGGGGTTTTGCCGCGTGAAATAATAAAATTGAGTTAACGAATATTACGTTTCACCTTATAAGAAATTGCAGACGGGTACCACACACACTGACAAGTGCACCGACTGTAGTACAAAAGCCAGATTGCGTGAATTCTGTTCCCTCAAGTGTATATATATATATATATATATATATATATATATATATATATATATATACCGCCGCCAATCGCCGCAATACAACCGCCGCCCTGCGGCAGAAAGGATGTTCCACATCCGCCGCCATGGTCAGTGGGTAGTGGCGCTGGCTAACACTCCCAGGGTTAGTTCTAGTTGTAAAATATAAATACCTCAGAAAGTGGATGGGAAAACGGCTCCGCGGTAGCTCAATGGTGAGAGCATCGCACGCGTAATGCGAAGACGTGGGATCGTTCCCCACTTGCGGACAGTTGTTTTTTCATCCATTTTCATTTCCATTAATTTATCATTTCTTTAATTTAATTAGTAAGTACAAGTAATTTTCCCTATGCTGTCCTTGGTATCAATGCTTGATGGCTTCTTATGATATATATATATATATACAGATATATATATATATATATATATATATATATATATATATATATATATATATAAGCAGGAACTCATACAGGCAGTACTTAACGCTGCAAAAACATTACACGACATCGCCCTTCGGTTATAGAAGGTACTAAATATAACGTGCGTAATTACAACGCTTCGTAATAGCCGTAAAAGTTACTGAGAAATCGTACGTGACTGTGAGCTTCTCCCACTTTAACATTACGGGGGAAATAGTTCGTAACCTCCTCCAGATAAACAACCCTTCGGCTACTCGTAATGTTCACGACGTTTTTCTATTGTTATAAGTGGTCGCTTGAGTTCTATTCTTTTATTTTTTTGTCGACAGAGCAATGCCCTTTAACAATACCATGCAATAAAAATAACGGTATCAGTTGCGGCACTGCGCAGCTGCCGTGATTGCCCATTTTCTCGCACTGCGCGTGCGGCGGTCGTTATTTAAATGCTTCCGTATTGCGTATATTGCTACGAAGCGAGCTCAGAGCACACAAAAGCATAGACTACCATTACTTCGGGCCGTTCGCCGATTTTTCGCACGTGACGAGAAACGCCGTTTGATCGTGGATTGGTGCGGCGGGCAAAGAGTTATGGTGTAAAGCTCACATTAAAAGTTAGTTCGTAACGGCATCACGTCTCGGCGTGAAGGCGCATAATAACATGCGCGCTTCGTGCGGTGCAATCGTCCGCATTTAAGCCTTCGGTACGTAGCGGTGGTGCAGAATGCCTCTCGAGGGATAACGAACTTAGGTGACTATAGTCAGACCGCTAAACCAACATTAAGCCAGATGCAGTCGTACGTACGTATCAAGGGCATTTGAACTATTGCGAGTCGAATATTCTGGCATATTCCAATGTTTGACGAGAAAGAAAAATTAAATTACTCCAGTAAAGAGCAGCGGGCGTTTGCTGCGAAAAACAAGCTCTTCCAATAGACTACGTACGGAAGTATTATTCGCAATACTTGCATAATATCAGATGCACGATTTCCATATGACTTGAATGCGTACTCAGGTAAAAATATAAATGACGAACTACCTTTCAAACTAAGCGAAGCCTTCGCAGGGGAAATCGCAAGTGCCTTCGTGGTAAGCCGCTCGTGCAGAGCAAAAATACTCAATTGTTGACATTTACCAGGTGATTTTTTTTCTCTCTTTTTTTTCTTGTTTTAGACCATTCACAATTTTTTTAAATGACACCTGTGAGAGACAGCCTAATTTTAGACGTTGAGCTGGGTTACTCAAATACGTGGAATTAGCCGCAATATAAACAGAAATGCACAATGGCATAATTAACAATAATACACAAATGAACTGTTTAACTAGTTACATTACGGTGCGTATTGGAATTTACGAATTGTAGCCTGTGAGTTCGCAAAGCGTGTCCATGTAGTTCGAATTTTCAGGATGAAACCAGATTAGAGATATTAATTCCGAAAGTGTGCGACGAACTACATGAGCGTCACAGTTACTTTTGTTACTTTTGGTTTGTGAAATAAGCAAGTGAAACAATAGGTCATTTTTTGCTGCAAGTTTCACGACGTATATCTCGAAACCCGTGCGATCCTTAGAAGTCATTCCAAGCGGATATACCTGGCAAGCTCACCGGCTACAACACGTAAATTGTTATTTGTGCCTAAACTAATTAATTTAAAAGTCAAATAATCATTGTGAATTAGTCGATTATGAATTTTGATACCTCGTTTGAGTAATGTCTGGCACTTCGTGTAGTTAGCTCAATGATTACCGTTACGGTATCTGCCACAGGTAATTTTCTTAAAATTCTGTACGGTCTAAAAAACAAAACGATATATCAATTTATTTAGAACTAATGATCTCCTTTTCAATTATTCCGACTCTGCATGGATAGAGAGAGAGAGAGAGAGAGAGACAAAACTTTACTTATCTATCTCTCTCTCAGAGATAAATAAACTTTTTTCTCTCTCTATTTCTGCGTGCTGAGTAGGCGCTTTTCGTCATTTTCATGACCTACATTTTGGCGCATTACGCGCTTAAATGTTAAACCATCAGGCCTCTTTTGTTAGAACCGACATGTTGTCAGTCTCACTCGCATATCTTGCTAATTAAGGACAGCCTAAATTCCCTCGTATTTCTTTCATGTTTAAAAAAATTATGGATATACGCGATGTCAGAATCAGATTAAAAAGTGACGAGAAACGTTCCCTACCTACGGTGCTCTACCTTCACAATTCACTTGCAGGTTTCCTTCATGAATCAAACACCATGCTCGAGCTCTTGCGGTTTATTAAAATGCTTTCGGTAATCGTATTAGCCCCCACCCCCTCCCTTATCCCCCTTCTTATGCAGCGCTGTCCTAAACATTCATTTTTTTTAACAACCCCGAAAGACGCGCTCGCGCAAGGGTAATATGATTAAAAGAGAGTGGACGTTCTGACATGTGCACCTTGTACGTGCACAGTTCGAGCTTCGTAAATTTCTTATCGTCTACAAATCTGTTTCTTTTTCTTAGTTTTTTTTAATGTTCATTGAGAATGACGCTTTTGTACGTGCTCTGTTCTGTTTATTGTTTTTACTGATGTTACACTTCAATTCTTTCATTTACCCTGAGCGTGACGCTGTCGCTCCCTTTGCTTTGTTATTGCGCATCCGCATTTTTTTCGCGCGTCATTGTTAGCATAAAATCTTGCGTTTCCTGGGAGCCGCTTGTTAGTGCCGTTAGTAGCGCTTTAACAGTAAGAAACTTCTTTGCACTGGTTCGCCCCACAAGCCAACCGCCTTGGATTCCGCTGATATCAGCCTGAAACGAGATTTTAAAATATCTAGTGGGGGCACACCCATAAGTGCAGCTAATTTCTCGAATTCAACATAGACGTAAGCATACATACGAATAGACACACACACGCACGAACACGAACAGTCGTAAGGTAGTAATGGTAACACATAAATAACTTTGCTCTCACGAGGTGTTGCGGCATAATATTGTTGCGATACAACAGACGCTTAAGAAATTTACCGAGCGCAAGACCGGCGCAAGGGAAGACAAATCCGAGAAGGAAACCACGATCTGATTATGAGGTACGCCGTAGTGGGGACTCCGGAAGAATTTGGACCACCTGGGGTTCTTTAACGTGCACCTAAATCTAAGTACACGGGTGTTCTTCGCATGAGCTGGTTTCCATTTTCGTCTCTGGCAGCGCTGCTCTTGTAAATACGGCGTAATTAGTTCCGTTGTCTGTCTCTCTCCGCACGTAACGTTTTGGTGGAGGCGCTTGCGACAACGTAACTTGCGTCGTCCGCCGCGAGCTTGAGGCCTCCTCTCCGCGACGCGTAGCTACCCATCAGCAGTCACGATCACCATGATTCAGGCTGCTGTCCGACAGGAATTTGAAAGCATGGGTCTCAACTCCGTGTTCGCGTCGACCCAGGACCCAGCGTGCAGCACTTCTCTCGCGGCCCTCCCTGACAGCCATTTCCCGCCACATCCCACAACCCGTTTGAGTGGCGCAAACTCTTGACGACAGCCCGATCTTCATCCACTACTGCCGCAATCGCCACATCGCTCGTCACTGCCGCAAACAATCGCCAACTCCGTCTCCGACATACAACCATGTATATTTCCGTGACTCTGGAACTATACTGCTCCGCATGCCATCTCCAGGATCGTATTGCTACTGACACCCCTGCTCCGAACATTCACTACGGCCCATCGCCGTCGCCCCGACGTCGTGAGTCTCCTTCACCCCAGCGCCATCGCTTCTCCTCGCCGTCCATTCTCGACCACAACCGGCTGGAAATCTAGGAACTGCACCTTCTAGAGGAGAAGCTGTGATGTCGACTTTGCCCTCAAATGCTCTGCTCACTTATACCTATGAACCAGAATGTCCTTGAAGTTGACGTTGAAGGCACTGCTGCCACTGCATTGATAGACACTGGTGTACGCCTCTCCTTTATGAGCCCTGCTTTCTGACGACGAATTAAAAGCTCCTTACTCCTGCACCAACGCGCGTTGTCCGCGTACTTGGCGATGGTGGTACTGTTCTTGTCGTCCGCTTGTGTACAGCACGCGTCAGCATCGCCAGCCGCCAGCCACACTGCTATCCTTCTCACAGCGATTGCTCATTGATCGCACAACCCAATTCTCTGCCTCAATTTTCCCTCTGCGCATTCGCGTCTTAATGACTGCTCCACCACCACCCTCCGCCTAGAACTGCCTATTCTATCGGATACTCGTGATGCAACCCTCAGCTGCTTACGCCCCACTAGCTTCGTTCGACTGCCGCCCAAATCACTATCATATGTCGAACTGTCGCCTTCCCCGCCTGTTCGTCATAGAGAGTACCTCATCACTCTGCTGCCTGACATTCCACCGCAGTAAAGCTTCGCCATACCGTACACAGTTCTCGCTATCACGGCCAACCAGACTTTCATCCCTGTCGTTAACTTCGGTTTAACAAAGCAATTTGGGCCCCAAGGAAATTTCCTCGCCAAACTTGAGTCTTTAGATGACCATCACGTGGCGGCTTTCTCAGTCGACGCTTCATGTGAGCCTGCCAGGTCTCCAATGTCTGCCTCGTGTACTGATCCCAAGATTCATAGAATGATTGCGACAGACCTGCGCAAGCCGAAGACCTCTACAGTATTTTCATTTTCTACAGGAACTTTTTCGACTTGGACAATCACCACTTAGGCCAGCCGCTTGCTGTCGAGGTATTAATACTGGCGATGCTGCTCCTATTCACCGTAGACCATATCGATAATCTCTATTTTTTTTAATTGAGGTTAACAAGATGTTCTATAAAAACATCAGTGAGTCTTCTTCGAGTCCCTGGGCTTCACCGGTGGGGTTGGTTAAGAAAAATATCAGAACATGGTACTTCTGTGTCGATTACCATCTTCTGGAAAAAGTGACTAAGAAAGATGTGTACCCGCTGTCGCGAATCGAAGACATCGCATTTGACTGTCTCCACAGTGCCAGCTACTTCTCCTCTATTGACCTTCGATCTGGATACTAGCAGATCGCCGTCGACAATACGGACAGCAAAAATACCGCATTGATAACACCCGATGGTCTTTTCCAGTTGTGTTACGCCCTTTGGATTATGTAATGCGCCGGCCACCCTTGAGCGTGTGGTACGTGGACTCCTTGCTTCAGAGTATGAAATGGTCCACGTGCATGCGCTACTCAACGATGTTATTGTCTTTTCAGCGACATCGGACAATCATGTTGAACGTCTCTCAGCCATCCTCGATGTTTTTCGTATTCCAGGCTGCAACAAAACTCATCACAATGTCATTTTGGCCGCCACCAAATTGCGGTTTTGGAGCATCTTGATGACGCTTTTCGATTACAACCTCACCCAGGCTAAATTCGTTGCGACCGAGACTTTACAGTTCCGAAGTCCGTCACAGACATTCGCAGTTTTGTCGGGCCTCCTCTACTTCCGCCGCTTTGACCAAGATGTTGCCGCTGTTGCTCGGCCTCACACTGACCTATTCAAGAAATACGTACCGCTCTCCTCAATCTGCCGCCTTCTCTCGTCTCATCACGCATCTGAGCTGACCACCAATCCTCGCCCACTTCGACTTTAATGCCCCAACAGAACTGCGTACGAATGTCAGTGGTCATGGTGCGCTGTCCTAGCCCAGCGTCAGCACGGCCACGATCGCGTCATCGCTTATGCCAGCCGCCTCGTGTCGCCATCAGCGCAATTATTTTGTAGGCGAACGGGAACGCCTTGCTCTTGTGTTAGTGGTTGCCAAGTTCCGTCCTTACCTTTACGGCCGTCCTTTTTAGTAACTGACCATCATGCCCTCGGCTGACTTTTCTCCCTAAAGGATCCCACGGGCCGGCTTGTGCGTTGGACTTTGAGGCTCCAATAGTTTTCATACTCTGTGATTCACAAGTCCGGACGCCTGCACCAGGACGCGGGCAGTGCTGCAAATAAAGTAGAAGGTGCACCGATCATGCGCAGCGGCCAAGGGTGCTGCTCGCTCAGTTGCTACGAGGTGACGAACGAGTCAGACATGGGTTGAATCCCCGTCGTTGTTTTGCTACAGACAGTTTGTCGCGTTGCCCCGTCGACAAGTCAGGCGTCTCTGACATCGAGAATGCCGCTTGTGTTTTCTCCGTCTCTCCAGTCCTCCGTACCGCCGACGAGCACCGTTGTAATGCCTGACTCAAAGCGGTCATTGATTGCTTTGAATCCGTGCCCGACGACGCTTCCTCGCGCCTCTTCGTTCTCCGGGGTGGTACCATCGTCATGTTCATTCCGAAGGCCCCCGATCTCCTTCTCGTCTTCCCAAATCACCTCCGCTCGACTGTTATAAAGGAACTTCACGACGTGCCCGCCGATGGGCATCTCGGTGTGTCTCGCACTTACGACAGAGTACGCCACCGCTTCTACTGGCCCGGTCTTGCACGTTCCGTGCGACGTTACGTCGCAGCTTTTGAGCCGTGTCAACGCCTCAAGAAGCCATACCTGCATGCCGCTGGTTACCTGTAACCACTTGAAATCCCGGTATATTCATTCGGTCATGTCAGCATACCTTTTCCGGTATCTGTGTCAGGGAAAATGCTAAAGCGCTCGTGTACTTAGATTTAAGTGCACCCTGAAGATCTGCCAGGTAGTCAAAATTAAGGTGGAGTACTCCGCTACTGCGTGCCTCATAATCAGATAGTAGTTTTGACTCGTAAAACCCCAAAATTGTATATTTAAAGGTTTTTAGCGTCTTTTTGGGATGGTGTTCTTTATGGGGATTTATTTAGAGAGGTTATAAAAAATGTAGACACCTTTTTGTAAATAAATATTGTCTGTAGATAGCTTGTACGCTTATGGCCTTACAATTTTCTTGCAGTTTCTCAAAGTGTGCTCACATTGACTACCCTCCTTATAATTTTTCGTAGCTCTCCTTTTTCTTATGCATGTTTGCCCTTCCAGAAGAGTAGGGTAGCGTACCGGGCATGGCCATAGTTAACTTCCGTGCCTTTCTTTCTTCGTATATATATATATATATATATATATATATATATATATATATATATATATATATCAGGCGCGTAGCCAGGGGGGGGGGGGGGCTGATGGGGCTTCAGCTCCCCCCCCCCCCCGAAATTTTTTCGCGCTGGCATGCACCGCCGACCAAAACTACCACCGACGCCGGCAATCATGCTGGATTTTGTCTACAATGTCCATTTCACGCTCGAAAAGACATTTCGGCACGAACATTGCGAACTCGGGCTGGATTTCGTGACAACGCCCTTGCAACTGGAGTCACGTAACGCAAGGAGCCCCATCCGAGCACAAACTTTCAACGACTTTTCGATAGCGAGCGGGCGCGTTGCGGCATCTCGCAGCGGCCGCGGAATAAACGGAGCGCATGGATTTCAATTAAGTAAACTGTATGGCTATAAAGTTCTCATAAACTTTTGACGCGAAAGGTGCGCTGACATTTCCAAAGGCATGCTTTAAAAGATTTTCAATTCTAGAACTTTATGGGGTTAATGTTCTTATAAACTTGGCCCAACATGCGCCCACTGGAACGCTCGTGTCCAAGCGGTTCCATAAATGGAAGCGCGCGCTCGCAATCTCCCACACACACGAAAATACGAAATATCACGGTGACTGTCAGCTAGAAGCTGATAATTTTCTCCAAACATTTTCAGGAAGCGTGCCCAATGTGATTGATCAGCTGGACCAGGGCAGGCAAAGTAAAATATGAGAAAACAGAAGAAAGTGAATGGCCTATTATAGAGGATTTTTTTATTGCGATAGCAATTATATGGACACTTCAACCGGATTTCTGCCGTCGTCGTCGCCGTCGCCGTGAGGTTCCGTATAGATTCCAAGGGCGATAAAATCGTCGCCGCGCGCCGTATGCGCCAGCGAAAGAGCGCGGGGGACGCGCGCTATCACGGAGAGCGAACGCACGGTGGAAAGCAAACGCAACCGTCCCCCGAAAGGGTGTGGGGGTATGGGAGGGAGGGAGGCGGGGCGGCGCTGTGCTCCGGCACCAAAGGCGTATCTTTCCACTCAATCTCCCACGCGAAAGCAAGAAACGGGAAGAGGGGGGGGGGGGGGGGGGGGGGCGCAGCTTCTCCTCTGCCAACAACTTCTCCTTTGCCTGGCGGTGCCGGTCGCCCGCACCGTCTCTTATCTCCACACGGCTCTGACCTCTGTATGCTCTGTGCATTCGCCGCTCAGTTTCCGTTGATGCGATAGACCGCGCGAACCTGCGCTTGCTGCCAGCGCTTTGACAGTCGTTGGCTGCGGTCATTCAGTGTGATCTATTCATGTTTGCTTATGCGCGCTGACACCATGATTGTTAATTCAGTTTGTAAGCCAATGTGTATAAGTTTATGCAGCCGATAAAACTACTATCCCTACTCCGAATTGCCCACTACTAATTTGCTATCGCAATCGATGCTTCGCCTTTCGGGCGAAACTGCGACATTTTTTTTTTCTTGCGGGCGACAAGGTCTGACTCTCCGTGGCCATAGGGACGGGGGCCCTATGGATTTAAGCAATGCCCCTGCTGGAAATACAGGCATTTTCAGAGTGCTTCGTCGCATGCGAGCTGATTGTGGAGATACATATCTGAAGAACCATTTGGAAAGTTGCCCCAGTATTGCCTCGTATTTGAGCCCAGACGCACAAAACCAAATTATAGAAATTTGTGGTGACATTATCAAAGAAAGCTTAGATTCAAAAGCAGGCTGCTTCTCCATACTTCCTGACAAAAACGACGGACATCGCTGGAATCGAACGGCCTCCTGTTTCTGCAAGGTACCTAAACAAGTGTGCCAACGACATCAAGGGAGTGTTGTAGATTTTAGCACCGGAATAGATGCCCATCTCTCACTGCGACAGCAGGTTCTATGTAAATGTGTAAATACTGCTGGAGCTTCTAGTCTCCCTTCCAGTGACCACTGCCAGCGTAGAGAGAATATTTTGTTAACAAGAGTTTACTAAAAACTACTTGCGCTCTACAATGTCTGTGGAACGCATGGTTAGGCTGGCGCTTCTAAACACCCACAGAGAAGTCGGCATCGGCGTGTCCGAAGTCATTGACCGCTTCGCTCAACTTTCCCGCCGAGAGAAGTTTGTCCTTTAGATAGCGAAGCAGCAAAAATCAATGCAAGTAAAAAGCACTGTTCCTTCAGGTCCATAACTTCTTAATTATGAAAACGTATGACCGTTCATTAGCTTTTAAAACCGCAGACATTTTCGGCGTTTATTCTAGCAGTTCGCATCATGATCACAATTATCACGCGAATACAAAAATTACGAGGATACCAATAACCAATTTTTACCGACCTTGCTCATTGAAAGCCCGGCCCACGCAGCGTTCGCCAAAACACACTCGGATATTGGGTAGTTCAACTTACCGCATCATCTGTGGCCTTCATTTGTCCTTTTCTTTGCTTTTCAGCTACCTGCTTTTATTTCTTTTTTGAAACGAAGGAATACCCTCCTTTAATTTTTGGTGCAGAATAATTGTTGTCACCGTGCAGGCAGTTAAATTACACATTTTCGTACTGATTTATGCATTATTCTTCTATTATTCTACCCACATGGCACTGTCGCGACCGCTGCATGGCCCAAGTACATATCACGATTTCTGCGATCATAGTTATGTTCTTGCCTAGATCATCTGTATTTCTGTGCGCAAAGTTACTATCTATGACTGAGCAACATGTTTATTTGTCTTATTTGACGCATTATATACACTGACGTTTGCTTAAATACGTAGATTTATTGGAGACTCATACGTTTTCTTAAATATCTTATTGCGAGATTTTCTGTATACAAGCAGTGAACTTTGTTTCCAGTGACTCTTTTTTTGCCCTTTAGCGAGTTGTATCTTCTTCGCATTTCTAATATATATTTTGCAGAACTCCCACTTTTTATTTCTACTCACTGCTGCGAGTATTATCTCGGTATAATTACAATACACGACGAATTACAGCTGCTCCTGCGCAATCGATTGCAACGAGGGATAGCATCATTGAGCTTTCTTCCTGGCCATTGCATATGTAGAAAAATGTAAACAAGGTTCTTGAATGACAAAGATTCATCAAATATTTGTCCTCAACTTATTCATTTCATGGCCTTTACGTTTTTCATATAAGCCGCATGCACTGATTTGCTGGTTTCGAACTGATATTGGCCCTTTTCGCGGCGATCCCGTGGAACCTGCCATATTTGATCACGTGGTGACGCGTCCATTGCTTGCCTCAACTGCCTCCGTTGCCTCCTTGTTTACAATGGAAGTGTATGACGCCGGCGCGGCTTAGAAAACCTCTGTTTTCGGAGATATCGTAGACGGTGACTAGGTGAATGACACGAAGCTTTGATCACCTGCAGCTTCAGAGAACATGCAACAGCGCTTTCGGAGCTGATTAAGCTATGTCCAAACGGCGCAAGCAGTGTATATGGTGCTTCTTCTAAAAGCGGGGCTAAATATGCATTCCAAGCTTTGCGATTATGAATTCAGTCAGGATTAGTGTGTTTTGCTCTTTGTTCTTTATTCGGCAAATATTTTGAAGCAGTGGCTTGTCAGTTTCTGACTCAGTGAAGTTCTTCGGTGCGGCCACTATCTGATTATTTTCTGCCTAATCGCTCGCGGGTGTGCTCAGTTCTGAATCCGATAGATTTGTTCTTGCTGCGCACAAGGCTTGAAACGTAGCTGTTTTGTACATTGTAATACCTTGTAGCAAATATATATTACAGCTAGTAACTTGCTTACTCTTGTGGACCGTCACGAAACATTCAGCTTCGACCATTGGTGCGCCATAGGTGCACGTAGTCCGTCATTTATTGTGTGTACACAGTGCGCGTGTATTCAAGTGTGCGTGCATTCACTTATTCTTGATACGTCGGCGATAGAGTGGGCGTAAGTTTTCCTGCATTTGGACAGATGTGTATAGATAACGTGTGCGAAACTTACTATGACAGGAAGCGGCGCTACTCCCTTTGTTATTGTTTAACGAGTGGTACTCACTCTTGCCGACGTTCTGGGGATAGAAGCCCTTTCTTTGAAGGTTAGCGATACAAGGCTGGCGGATGAGCAAATTTCTGTATCCTCGCGGAAAGCCGTACATCTCGAAGTTCCGGTAACACGTTCGGACAGTTGCAGCAGCGGTCCGCGAACTTCGCCACACAGATTCATTATATTCCTTAACGTACCAGTCACTATTTTTGCAGCCAATTACTGCACACGTCTTCAATCCACATTATTCAATCTAGCATGATTGGAGCACAGTGTGTTAGTGAAAACTCAGTTGCATTTCCGACAGCTGATCGCACAGAAGCAAGGTAGAAGCGGTAATGGTTTCGTATTCCTGCGCGGTCGCTGAGGAGAGGTATGGCGCGCCGCCGTGAATGCCATCTCGTTTCTCTAAAACAAACTGCTCCGCGAAAAGGGGCAATAGTTCTAAAGTTCACGTGATGTTTTCTTTACTTATTAATTAGACAAAAAAACACGGAAGCATTGATATCAGTTATTTCTGCCACAATTTTGGGGGCATACGAATATATTCTTTTATGAAAACATACATATTTTAATGGACAGTGCATAGCATTCAATAATTCGTTTGCAGCATCTAATATACAATGAAATTGGCAATGCAGTTATTATTCACGCATTTGATCCCACGACAAATTCTATAAGGAGGAGGCCGCGCTGCAACCTGAGCCCCCCCCGAACAAAATTTCTGGCTACGCCACTGTTAGAAACTTACTTTTTAATCATTGCATTTTTGTTTAGCTGCTCAACCAATTCCTTCCGTAATGCCTTCGAGTGCTGACGGCGCAACAAATAAATTATTAAACTGTAAAAAATGTTTCTCGGATGAGAGGTGGTCACTCCGGCAATGTTTCATCATCATCATCAGAGTATATTTATGTCCATGGCAGGACGAAGGCCTCGCCCAGCGATCTCCAATGCCCCTATCCGGCGATGTATAAAATATGCGCATTATTTAAAGCTACATAGTTTAACACTACGTAGCTAACTCAGTTACTCTTCTGAAATAATAGTCAGTTGTTCCTCTTAGCCGCTTGTTTTGTCTGTGCGTGAAAGTCTCTCGTTTTATTTGCTCAAATGACAACCTAATTAACAAGCTTTTGAAACTTATATCGCTTTGGTAAATAAGTTGCTATGTGTTTTGGACTCACGCGCTAAAAAAAAAAAGTACATTGCTTTATAAATGCAGTGGATGAAATTGGTGCGAAAAGACAAAGCCGTGTAATACATTTGAGCTTTTCATTACATGCCTATAGCCAGGAAGTTTATGCAACCAAATGATTGTGTATTATTACATTCTCAAATTCCTACGGCATTTCCCTATGTGGAGAAGCCAGTTTAACTTTTAAATGATTCACAATTCGACTTTGTGATGTTTCGACCATATATTTGATAGAGAGAAATGTGCATGACCAATAGGAACATATGTTGGAGGCAAAAATTCTTAACAAATTTTGCAAAATAATCTGTGTTTACCAACTGAACAGCATATTTCTACCCTGGAACAGATAGGAAATTGAAATGAATCACATGCATAAAAGTTTGCAGTGCGAGTATTATGAAGTACAGTTTCAGTTTATTTCTTTCAATTTATGATATATGATAGTTGATGTGATGACTTCAATTTCCTGTTTTATGTTTAGGCTACTGACACTGCAAAAACTATATTTTTTGTCATAACACGGAATACAGGCCCAGAGTGCGGCTCATAAACACATCGGGATAATGAGGTGTACTTGTGGATACATTTCTCGCTATGGGTAATATAGGAGCCCCTTTCTCGCAAATATGTCTTGGTTGAGAGCGCGTGTGCTGAAAGTAATCTGATTGTCCGCGCTTTCCGTGCAGCTACCGAAGCGACTGTGACAGCCTTTTGCTGTTTAAAGGTTTAAGCCTTTCGATGCCAAGCGCCTAAAATATACACAAACAACGTGCTTGTCCAGAACCAGAAAGGTCGCAAGCATCATGCGAAGGGAGGGATTACCCTTGTACGGGTTAGTTGCATCCTTGAGCAAAAAAGAAAAACCAGGGAGTGACAAGTCATTTTTAACGACGGGCTGTCGCTCTTATCGTTATCACAAATGACGACTTGCGGCAACGTACTGCGCTTTGTCGGGAAGTTGTTATGGTTCATTCTTTAGAAAGGGTATTTATTTTTTTCCGCGACGTAACTTACGTCATCGGGGCAGATTTTAAAACATAAAGGTCTTGGGTCAGGCGGTGGTACCTAGGTGACATGAACGCCCGAGAAAAATGGACTTGTACAGTCACTTTCTTTTGGGAGCGCTGATAACGTTGTAATTTTAACCCCAATAGCACTTCGTACATGGTATTTTTCCTAACAGCTTAACAGAAGGCTAATCAGTCCTCATATTAATAAACTTATAACTTTTTACCAGAGACACTCTCAGATGACTTCAATATATTTACAATAAAGGGCTCCATAATTTCCACCATGGCTTTACGTAGGTACGTTGGCGCACTTCATGTAATAATCCCAGTCAGCCTACTCACATATAGCGCATTACTAATCACATCTACCATGGCCTCGGCTACATCCCAAGAAGCAATTTCCTACCTATTTTGATTACTTAAGACTCGGTAGGCTTAAGACAGGCCAAAATTCGAATAGGAATGCGTAGTATGGAATTAGTATGGAACCTACAGTGATCTAGAACGTATGCATTACACTCGAGTCTGTCCAGAATTAGACAGTAACATTCATTTACTCTGACTATTCATCTATCATCAGTGTTAATAAACTAAACGCATGCTGTGCCGATCTTTCCCCCCACCTCACCCCAACTTCAGCTGGGCGCAGGCTACCACCCTGCGTCTGCTACAAACAAATACGCACCCTTCACTCGCCCGGCTCCACCTTATATTCCCTGAAGTCTACAGTACACCCAACTGCCGGTGCTGTGGCACTCACCCGGCTACGCTTCCGCATGTTCTGTGGGAGTGCCCAGCACTGTACACATATATTAACACCACGACCCCCTCGTCGAGGTTGCGTGAGGCTCTGCGGAGCTCCGCCCTCGACGACCAAATCTGGGCGACCCAGCACGCCCGTGAGGCGGCGGCGAGGCAAGCCCTCGACGTCCCCTCATGGGAGGCTTAGGCCCGGCCATCATAAAGTGCTGGCTCTACAATAAATGTTTATTCCTCCTTCTGAGCTTCTATCGCTAGGTTTGCGTCGTGAAGTCACCTGAGCTTGCACAAGTTCTACAATTCTACGCTCCAATATCCCATCACCAAGAGCTCGGCGCTTGTCATCACGAATAAGCTAAAAAGCAACCTCGCCTTCAGAACGTATAGTCAGCGTCACAAGCTTTCGTACCCCGGAAGGTGAAAAAAATATTTATATTTCTACGCCTTAGTCACGCATCGTAGTATTCGGATTTACAGCGTATACTGGTCTAGAGTAAACAAAACAAAAGTTTTGCATAGTTTTACTGGCTTCGGGCGTAGCTGCGTTGAAAATGAACTTATTCGCAGAACCTCGGCCGCGTAAACTTTTGGCGGCGACTGTGCGATTGAACACCTGCATTTTCTTTATTCTGCACACAATTTTTTTTAATGAATGGCCTTCCAGCCAACGTCATGCAGTGCTTACACCTGGTTAATTTCCAGGACAGCAGACTCAGACATGACTTATTAAGTAGAAGAACTGAACTATTATGTAGCACGTCATTATTATCACCAATCAGGTCTAATAAATATGTAAAAAAATAAAGGATAATAACATTGCCTATGAAATTTTACTAAAATCTCAGGACTACTTCAAACTTTGCCTGTTCGTCTTGTGTACGTCCCTATACTTTCTAGCAAACTGAAAGGGAGAAATTCAAGGGTGAAATTGACATCTCTTGTGGCACCATGGCAGAAAAGGGAAGGTGTAGCTTAGTGGGCCCATATGAAAGGATCAGCTGCGATTGTGCTACTCACGCACAAGGAACGACACTTTTGTATTTTTTTTACAGGCAGTAAAGTGATAAATGGTGTCCGTGGACGCTGGAGTGATCATGACAATACCACCGTACCGATATGGGTGATAAACGATTCTAATAAGGGAACATTTCTGCAAACCCTCACGGTCCTTTCTCATGTTTCTTCAATTGTCCAAACACGTTAAATTTAGCGTAGGAGAAAATGCTTACAGAATTACTGAAGAATTGTACCAGTAATTATATCATGGTGCTACGATCTGATTCAGCAATAGAGTTAGTTAAGAACAGAACAGCAGAATGCCATAGTAACTTTGGTGATTCTAGCCGAAAAAAATGTCTTCTTGCAACGCTTTGTGGGCATAACTCAAAAAGGGTGTGGTCTGTGATTGGAATAGTTCTCTATTTTTACACGACAAACTACATTAACACGCCCCGGTGTCTTTTCGCATTATTTCCAATACTCCTCTGCGTACGTCGTGGTAAAAGGATATGAAGACCTTTAGTGTTTCGGGAATTTCGTGAAGGTATATGGGAATGGTTCAAATGATAAGACACGCGCGCTGCATATTGAGGATAGAATGTTTATGTTTCGAGGTATTGGTTTGTACTAAGCAAAAAAGCTTGTGAAATAATTCGGACAGCCTTCATTTGCACCGAAGATCCGGTACGCAAAAATTCTGCTTTGATATGATGCAAATATACTCAGTCAAATAGCTTCTGTATTCCTTTGTAAGAATACTACGTCTGGAGCTGCAGCTAAGTTTTCTACTTCTGCGTCTTTTAATTGCACTCACGGGAAGCTATTTATTTTTGTGGTACGTTTCACGCTGAACAAAAGTCGCACAAACACGCCTTTCCATGACATAGCTGAATAGGCAAAAATATTTCTTAGTAATGTCTTCATAAATGTTTGCCTTAAGAAAGAAATCAACTTTGAAAACACAAAGTTGGGCTTATTGTCTAAAATACATTACACCTAAAGTGCAAAAGAAGTTTGGAAGCACGTTCACATGTTCACGACCAGCCAGCTATTTTTTAGGAAGACGTTGGTACAGTAGAAAGAAACGAAACAAGAACCGCAACTAAATGACCTGCGTTTCGGAATATGCCATCTGGCGGGAAACGGCCAAACTAAGCAGCGACAAAGTGATAAAAAAATAGCGGCGCCGCTGGCTTCGAACCTGCGAACTGCCAATCGTGGTATCAGCGATCCTAATCGGTGGTCACGCAGAACGCTCGGCTATCGGTTTGAGTGCTACGGGAGGCAAAAACTAGGTTTATATACGCGCCAAAATAAATTCTGCGACCTTGTTATGAAAACTGCGATTTTGGAACGACTTTTTTGCCATTTCAGGAGTTGCTGCTGCAACTAGCTGAAAGCCGAGTCATTGAAGTTGATAAATCCCCAATAATACGTCGATCGATGCAATAGGCTCATCGCAAAATGCTTTTTACTGGCCAAAAAAGCCTCCAAAATTTGGCCTTCTCCCTAGACTCCCATACTTCGAACTTCGCCCGCAATTTGGAACGGGTTTTCTGTCGTAAGTAATGGTACCGCTTGCATGAGATGTCGGGCTAAGCTCCTAGAGCCTATTTCCACGGTAATATCTTGAAAGATGGCTTCTATGATTAGTTATTTGGGAAAAACGACGCTCTCCCATAGAAAATGCACATGTTTTCAGAGGCGGCCGCTAGAGGCGCTGTTCGGCGATGTCCCAGATTCCTGGTATTGCTGGCAGTTTTGCATGCCCACAAAGAATTCTCCCGCAAAATCAATTTGAATAAGATTGCCGACGACTTATTTCCAGATCAAATGGCCGAATGAGCACTTTTTCATATGGTGAAGCCATCGCATCAGACAACAAATTGATGTCTTTAATAGGAAAGAGAAAGGCACCAACTTACTAGTCAAAGCAAACCACCTGGCTTAGAAAACAACGCAAAAAGTTATACAAAAGAACGAAAATAGGGTACATAACAGCGCCAGCATGGTGAGGCCTTTTGGATACGCAAAGACGCGTTGTTGCGCTATTTGTAAAACTCCCTGGTCTTTCTGTGCATTTTCCTTATTAATTTTTATTCGTCATTTGCCGCTCAATAACACAATCCACGCTGTTCCTATATTTGCTATCGAGTACTTTCGCGCTTTTGAGATATCGCTGTCTTACTTATTTATTATTGCGATAGCAATTATATGGACACTTCAACCGGATTTCTGCCGTCGCCGTGAGGTTCCGTATAAAGTCCAAGGGCAATAAAATCGACGCCGCGTTACGTATGCGCGAGTGAAAGCGCGCGGGGGACGCGCTCAATCGCGGAGGAGGAGGAGGAAACAACTTTATTAAGAGAAATTTCAAGGTGTTGTAGATGGCCGATTGTCGGCGGCGACCTCTTCCGCCCAGGCAATGATTCCTTTTTGTAGCTTTTCTTCTGGAGACCGTATTACGGTCTCCCATGTCGTTTCAGAGGGAGCTGCCAGAAGCTCTCTGGGTGGTGTTATGCCCTCGCATTCCCAGAGGATGTGTCTTTGGTTTGGTATGGCATTTTTGTCGCAGTTTTTGCATATTGGGTCAACCGCCCCATCTGTGAAGATCGCTAAGCGATGAGGAGTGATAAGGCTGTTAGTTTGAATGCGGCGGAGGATAGTGCCCTGCGCTCTCGTAAGGTTGCTGTGTGGTATTGGGTATATTCTCCTGCTCTCTTTATATAGGTTGGTAAGTTCGTTGTAGGAAGACACTACCTTTCCCATCGGGGGCTCCGGTTCCAAGGAGAGCGCGACCTGGTTTGTTAACCCTCGGGCCACTTTATGCGCTTCCTCGTTGCCGGGATTCCCCGAGTTAGCGGGGACTCAGACAAGATTGATTTTTGTTCTGTCTTTCTGATTGAAGTTTTTCAAGATCTTGGCTGTATTTAGTCCCACATTGCCCCTCATAAAGCTGAGAATAGCGCTCTTAGAGTCGCTAAGGACAGTATGGGTAGTTGGGTTCATGATGGC